>NC_056741.1:770831940-771037744 GCF_019279795.1 Protopterus annectens | reverse complement strand
CAAGGGAACACATTCTGGCTAGGCTTATAAATGACCTTGAGCAGATCACCTAGTACTTGCCTGTGAACCTGTTTCAGACATCTGCCAGGGAAATTCTCAGGATCCGGAGTTTCCCTGCCTCTATAGTTAATCACAATTCCCTTAGCTAGACTTGACATGGGAAAAATTCGGTGGTACCTCAGGTTATTCTGATCTCAGCATTATCACCCTTTATTTTTTCATATTCCAGAGCTGGGATTTGTGAAAAGGGAGTTACTGTGGTGGGTGTACCATTTTTATATTAACACAGGTCTCCCCTTTTTCCTTCCATGTCCTCTTCAGTCATTCACAACAGATGCCTCTGACTTTGCTTGGGGGCTGTATACGAACCAGTGAAGATACAAGATCTGTGGAACAAGCGGGAATTGACAAAAGCACATAAATCTCCGAGAGATGTTGGCAGTGATCAGTGTTCTAAAGGCCTTTAAATCATCTCTGTTCTCCAGGACCTCTGCAAATTATCACAAAACACCACAGTGCTATATGTTAACAAAGGAGGTACCAAGTTTTACCCACTTTGCAGACATGCCATGCTAGCCTAGGAGGTAGCAAATCTGGTTGATTTGTCTCTTCAGACTTCGAGTCAGAGCAAAACATTGTAGCAGACGAGCTGAGCAAAACCAGGACAGACAGAGTCTTGTGTGAAAAGTATGCCTAGGGGTGTTGCAGGAATTTATCCAGCTGTGGGAAACATTTCAAATAGATCTGTTTTCCTCCTTTCAAAACAGCCAGTTAAAGCACTTCTGCTATAAGAGTGCTTGCAAGCTGGCCAGGAAGACGTGTTTTCTCATTCCCATGCAGGGAAATGCTCCTCTGGTTTTCCATCCTTCCTACTGAAGATCCAGAAGAACTCTGCAAAGATAATCCTAGTGACTCCCCTGGGGCCCAGGCAGCAGTGGTTCTGCCTTTTGAAATTGGCCAAGGGCAATTACCACAGACTGGATTTACCCATTAAAGACACAGGTTGTTTGATACTTTCCAGCCTGAAAACACTTCAGTTGACTGCCTGGATGATAGAGTTTTGATACCCTTTAGGCACCTTTTTTTCCTGAGGTCATGCAGCGGGGGTACTTAAGGAGACTAAAACACTTCTGCTAGAAAATCGTACGTTTGTAAGTGAAGGGGTTTCTAGTTGGTACCATGCTAAGAACGTGGACCTTTTTAAGGGCCTGTGTGCCTCTGTTTCTAGATTATTTGTGTGAGCTGCTCTGTGGCCTTTACTCATCTGCCAAGATTCAATTCTTAGCCATTTTTGGTTGTCTGCTTATATTCCCATTTTATGTCTGTCCTCAAGTAAAGCAGTTTTTCAAATGGGTCTTACATATCTGTTGTCTAGAAAAAAAAAAAAGTGGCATTCCTTGGATTCTTGCATTTGTGCTTGAAAAACTAACATTTTTCCAGCTGATTTGAAGTGCTTGACTTTGAAAACTCTGTTACTCATTGCGCTGACGTATCTGAGTGACAGGCTCATATGGTGAGTCAACCCTACCTCATTTTCCACAAGGACAGGGCTTCTTTGAGAACAAGTCCTTGTTTATACCCAAAGTACTCTGAGACGGTCTGTTAATCGCCCTGTGTCCAAAATCCTGAAAATATTGAATCTCTTAATACTGGAAACACAGGATACCAACACTTAACTATATTCCAGCACACGTTAAAAAAAAAAAAAAAATTGTGTGTGTATATATACATACATATATATATATATATATATATATATATATATATATGTGTGTGTGTGTATATATATATATATGTGTGTGTGTGTGTTTTTTACTTGTTCTTTTTCTTTCCTAACGTACATTTCAGTGCTGTAGTCTCCCTTCCTTGAGGCAAGAAAAGTCTGAAGCTTTTGGCACCATAACTGCTACTGTTAGGGTGTGTGGAGGGTACCTTGAAGCCCTGAAAACTGTCCCATGGTCATATTGTAGGCAAGATATAACCCATGCAGCGTTGGCAGTTGTATTAGTGATCTAGTACTGTTATGGTAAGTTTACTCACACAACTGTACTTTCATCCTGAGGCCTGACCTGAAACCCCTTTAGAGGCTACCATGTCGGTGGTACCTAACACATCTTATTGGACTGACAAGCAAGGGTCAACTTAAATTCCAGGTGTTCATGACAAAACATATTTCTCTGTATCCAAAGGAGATGAGATTCCCACTATATCAAGAAGGAGGAAGTTGTGGAAGTTGTGGGCTATGTAGTGGAAGTCAGACATTCCATCAAGAGGCCAGGGGTTCCAGAGGGACTGTACACAACCAAAATGCGGCTGCAGTAGCTGCAAATAGTAAAACAAAGAAATAAAAAACACTCAATACCAGGCAACCGGAAAACTGTTCCAAATTATTAACATGTTGGACAAAACACTCCAACAATGCAGTTCATATGTTTATTGAACAAAACACTCCAGTACAGTTTCACGCTTTCATCTCATAACAGGACTTCATCAGAATTGTTGGTAAAACATCACTTCCCAAATTTAAACATTTTAAAACAATTCAGTTGGTCAGTTCATCGTCCCTGTTAAAAGTACATCACAATCTTAATTCAACATAATTCTGAACTAAAAAGTAACATTAAAACAGCATAAATACAAAGTTGATGCAACATATTTTATGTTAAATACCCCACTTTTTCTTAAAAAATGTATAAAGCATGTTTAAAACTTCAGCAGAGGCACTCATAAACTTGTCATACTAGCAAATTAATAGGGAACCTAAAACAGTTAACTTAGTTTGCAATGTGCAATTAAAGTAACACAACATCAAAGTGCTTTCTTTGTATGTATGTAAACTGTTCAGCGGGTCACAACTTTGGCTGCCCTTAACTTTAGAATGGGAAACAATGTCATTTGGTCATTAAGTCCTGGTGGGGGGGGGGGGGCGCACTGGCATTCAGTCTCAATTTCCCAATTGCCATAGTAATTCCCAGTATTCCAGGAGTGACTCCCATTTCCCTTAGGATTTTGATCCACTTGCTCAACTATCCAAAACAAAAAGGTATTGTTTTTGCAATTAGTGCAATGTTTTGCTAATGCATTAGCATCTACCCCCTTCTTTGTCTTTAAGGTACTCATATATTCTTACCTGTAAAGGTCTCTGTTTTTCCAACATATGAAAAAAACACATTTTACAGTATGCTCAGTAGACCAACCATTTTGATAGACAAAGTATCTGTGTGCTTTGCATTTCCGCATAACACCGGAGACAACTAGTGATTTCATAGTTTGCAACATATGTACACTGCTTACAGGCCCCACATTTTGTATGTCCATTTTTTTTTTATTTCCTGTTCCTTGCTCTTCTGGCCTCTCTCCAAAATATCCTTAACATTACATTCTCCCTTGTGGATAAATACAGGGGGTCTGGGAAAACAAAAAACTTCTAATGTAATGGTCATCTTAGAAAAATGTCCCAATACTTTTTAATTATATTCTGGATTCCTTTATATTCTTGGTTATATTTTAAACTAAAAGATATCCTGTATTTGTTAGATTCATTCAAACACTCCATTTTTTTGTTCAAAATGTCTTGCTCCTAGCAACAGTTTGTATTTTTCCCTCATCTCCCTTAACCTCTAAGGCTATTTTGTGAATGTCAGTAGGATAATTTCTTTCACCAAAAAAACGTTTTCTGTCCACACTTGCCTAGAGGTCATGTGGGCTCCCCTAACCATTTGTCCTTAAATGATGTTTTTCTTTAAATATGGGGGATGTTCACTCCCGTAATGTAAATAGAAGTTAGAATGGGTGTCCTTCCTATGAATTTGAGAGAAATTTAGCATTTTCTGTCCTTATTAATGCTCACATCCAAGTAGTAAATAGTTTTAGAATCAAAGCAGTGTGTACATTTTAAAAAGTCTGTATTCCCATTAATATATGCCATAAATTCATCTAAGTCATATGTAGAGGCTTCCCAAATTATTAAAATGTCATCAAGCATCAAGGAATCTCAAATAGAGGGGAATATGTTGGAAGCATTTTGAACTAAATGCAAATTGTTTTTCCTAATACTATAATACTGTATTAACAAATGGGGGTGCAGGCTTCTCCTATTGCCATGCTGTGTCCACCTATTTATAAAACTCCCCCTCAAAATACACAAAATTGTTCGTAAGTATTATTTCCATGTACTCTGTTAATAGCCGAAGTTCAGTTGCATTCACAAATTCGCAGTCTGTTATGGCTTTTTCAGACCACTCTATACCTTGATCTCATTAAAGAAAACAGGTTGACAGAATCTATTGTAACTAGTGTATTTTCAGAATATAACTCTCTGGTTATTTTTGTAAAAAAAAATGCCAAGAATCTATTAGGATATGATTGTGCATTTTCAAAAAAAGTTTAAATTTTGTAACCACGTAGTGGATATGTTTTAGTTAGCCTGCAGTAGCCACAATTGGTCTAAGGGGAGATTTTCAATGTTTTTGTGGACCTTAGGTGTACTAAATATTGATGGTACTGTTGGTTTTGGGACTTTTACAAATTCCACCAGATTCCTATCTATCATCCCTTGTAGTTATTGGCCTTCCACTAAATCATCAGTATTCCTATAGGCCATATTAATTTTATTTCTAGATACCTGGATATGTCTGTAGTTACTATTTAATATCTCCATTTTTCCCTCTGTATGTTAAACCGTCCATAATTACAATCCCACCCACTTTGTCAGACTTCATTGTTCTAATATTGGAATTGTTACCAAGTTCTCAATGCCTGTTCCTCTTTACTTAGCTTATAACATTTCTTTTTCTTTTGGTGATTGGTTTTGTTAATATAGTGCCATATTTCACTTTCATCCAAGGCATCAGAATTGTGCAACGTCCGGTGTAAAGGGAGAGTAAAAACACTTTTTCTGCACATAGCAGTTTCTTCAAATGTCGAACACTGCCACCATAAAAAGTTTCACAATTTAATTTATGGATGAACAGTTTTAAGTCAACCAAAATCTCACTTGTATCAGTGTTTGTAGTAGAAACAAATGTTACCCCTTTTAAAAAAAATAGAAAAATGCATATTAATCCCACTGTAATTAAACATTTTAAATTTACCTTGTTTGTGAACTATTCCCTCCACCCTTTTTTCATTAGTATTAAAACCTAGTTCATTGTAATTCCACTTCTCTATCAAATCTAGGACTAGGGTATTTATCTCTGTCTCCCCATTCTCCAGCATTTGTTCAGTTTTTCCCACCCTATTGTCATCTGTCCGTTTTCCATGTTCATTTCCCTGTCTTTTATCTAATTCGACCTCAAAGGGGGAAACTCTAAAGGGTCATCAGCATTGAATTCTCCCTGTTCATGTCCAGTGGGACCAGCGTAACTTTTAAAAGTGGATTTCCTACTACTGTTGGTGAATTCATAAAGTCTCACGTTCGTTCCCCTCCCACCTTTGTGCATTTCATTAATTTCAGTCTTTTCATCCATTTAGGGAGTGGATATACCTTTTTATTGTTGTATTCTTTTAATATAACATCCCTGTTTTACATTTCGTAATATTAGTCACAATATCCACCTCTTGTAAAACACTGTAGTATTTTTGTTTTTGTAAATAGCAAACATTAAATCATTTTATTAAGCCTTAAAATCTCTCCATTCAGTCTTTCCAAATATATCTCATTGTTTTTAATAATCGCTGTTATAATATCCAAGCCACAGTTATTAAAAATATCCAACAATTCTAAATTGACGTCCAAGCCTTCCACAACATTATTGGGATATTTAAAACATCTCAAATCTCTTGGTACCCGTTTTTTGTTTATACTCTCCCATAGATAAGCATTGTCCAAAATAGATGGTATTAAGAAAGGGCACATTTTAATTCATATAGTGCATCTTGGTATGAAAGGCTAATTAGGTCAGTTGTGTTTTAATTGTCCAACCTAGTGTTAGCATCAGTCAACCATCCTCCAATGTCTTTTGCTGCATTTTTGGATAGTTTTTCACCTCCTTCTCCATGAGCAGCACCACCAGTGGATCCCAGGTATCCCAAGTTATGCATTTCCCCAAAGCCTTCCTGTGTAGATTGAAAGGCTGGACCAACCGTTGGCAGTCACTGAGTAACTGCTGTGAAGCCCAAAGAGCCTTCTCTGTTACAAAAGTCACTCTGTATTAAAGCAGTGAGGTTGTACTAATGGAAAACTTGGAATGTCTTTTCTGTTGTCAATGTTTTATGAAAATTAACCTAATTTTGGGAAAACAGGGGGATTAGCTTGGTGAGTTCTCCAAGTAACTGAGTCACATCTGTTGATAAAATCATCCCAGGTTTCCATGCTGTCTTGCAGCCCACAACAGTGTTTACCAAAACAACAAAAACATGGCCAACATATCTGAGAATAGTAAAACAAAAAAAACACTCAGTACCAGGTAACTGGAAAACTATTCCTAAAACATTAACGTATTTGTTGGATGAAACACTCCACCAATACAGTATAGCGCTTTCATCTCTTAACAAGACTTCATCAGAACTGTTGGTAAAACATCACATCCCAAATGTAAATAAACCTTTTAAAACCATTCAGTTTGTCAGGTCATCATCCCTGTTAAAGGTACAGCGCAGTCATAGTTCAACAAAATTCTAAACGCACAAGTATAATTAACACAGCATAAATACAAAGTTGGTGCACCATAGTTTAAATACCCCACTTTTTCTTAAAATAAAATTGTACGGCATCTTTAAAACCTCAGCAGAGGCACTCATAAACTTGTCATACTAGCAAATTAGGCAACATAGGGAACTGCCAAAACACACAAACTTCTAGTCTAGAATAAGTACCACCCAGATGAATGAGAAGCACAGCTGTATACATACACTCTGATAGTATGGCAGCACTTCCCCACCCTGAGCACACAAATACAGCCTCTTTCTCACTAGCTGACAGACCCTTTTGGCACAGAAGGGGATCTTCCAGAATTGTTGTGAAACATTTGCTTTTTTTATTCCGTATATATCACGCACTTTCCCAAACAGTGGCAACACAGACACTGCCTTACCCCTCCATACTACAACTTTAAGGCTTTTATTCTGATCTCACCTCAACCACAGGCAATTCCTAGAGATATTCTTAGTAAAAGCGTAACAATGCTTTGATGTCCTCAGTAAGTATAAGGACCTGTGGACTCAGAAAAATTACTTTTGGTCTTGGGGAAACAAATACACAAAGGTCAATTTGAGGCATGCCAGTTTGTATGTACCTGGAACTGGGGAGTTCAGCACTCCTGTACCCTCAACATCTGCAGCACACAGTCTTCTCTTCCATGTAGCTGGTACTCTACATCCTTTTATGAACTAGAGTCCTGCAGAAGTGTTTGGGGACTTTACCCCTTCTTTTTGACCTGAAACACCCCCACCAATAAAAAAACTTGCCTTTTACAACTTGTGCTGTATAATCAACTGTAATCAACACAACTGACAGCTGAAGACAAGAAAAAAAAACAGACTTTAAGTTGTGAGCATTCATAAGTAATATTGCTACTCAGAGAAACTAATTTTCTCCCAGCAACACTGATGTGATCTTCTTTGAGAGTAATTTATTTGCTGACATCTGCTCCTTTCCCCTCCACACAGATGGCAGTCGTCTACACAGAAATCACTGCCAGAGCAGGCTAATCATCGCTGTCAGTTAAATGAAAAGAACTGATCTGTCTGCTTATAGTACATAGTAACAGAGCACAGAATGATAAACCATGACCGTGTGTCTGTGTGCAAGTACACTCTTTGGTCTTTTCTGCAATTGGAGCTATTTTGGTTTCTGCTCGTCCTCATTTCTTCTTGTCCCTCAGCGTGCATCAGGCACTTCATTTCCATCACCTGCAGCTTCCTCATCTGCTCTGTCTTTACTGTCTATGTTTCTGTACCATACAGTAGTACTGGTATCACCATTGTTTTGTACATCTTAATTTTCAGTTTCTTTGGCATTTTTCTGTCATAAATTACACCTGACAGTTGGCTGCAGCCCCTCTGATTCTAGCTTTGACTTCTTCATTCAGACTTACCTTCTTCTCAACCACCCCTCCCAGATATTTGAAGTTATTAAACCTGTTCCACTGTCTTCCCTTCTATCTCAATTCTCAGCTGCTTCTGATTTCCCCAGTTTGCTGCCATTGTCACTGTTATCTGTACTTAGCTTCATCTCATGTGCCTTTACTTTTGCATTCCATTTCCCTACCCTTTGCTGAAGGTCTTGCTCAGAGTCTGCCTGTAATGCCACATTGTATGCGTACAGCAACTTTGTTGATCTGTCCCCGCTGACCTGTTTGCTAATGTAGTGCTTCACCAGTATGAATAGTAGCGGACTCTGAGCTGAACCCTGATATACACCCACTCCCACTGGAAACCCCTCTAGGAGACTAAATACTATGTGTACTTGGGTCTTTGGATCCTTGTACATAGCCTGCACTAATTGTATCAATGTTTCTGGGACTTCGAACCATCACAGTACTGCACAAAGCAGCTTTCTTGGGACCCTTTCAAATGCTGCCTAAAAGTATAGGAAAGCCCTCATGTCTAGCTTCTTCTCGGCTATCTGTCTCACTGCAAATGTCTGGTCAGTTTGCTGCATCCTGATCTGAATCTGAACTGCTCATTTCCCATCTTACATTATACTACTCTGTATCTGTTTATCAGTCACCCTGTCCAGAACTCTAATACAGTGTGACAGGAGTTTTATACCTCTGTATTGCCCACATTTGTGGATGTTCCCTTTGTTCATGTACACTAGCATGAGTATGCTTATTCTCCAGTTGCAGAAAAGATTGAAGAGAACAGATTATAGTGGTTCAGGCACATGTGCAAAAAAGCAGAAGACAATCTGGTGAGGAAGATTTGGGACAGACAGGAAGAAGGTAAGAGGAAATGGGGGTGTCCAGCAAAGAGGCGAGTGGATTGTGTGGGAGAAGACCCATGAGAGTCAGGCATGAGTGTGGAAGAAAGCAGGAGTGTAGCATTGAATCAAGAGTAATGGTGACAGTTAACACGACACCCTGATCCCACTTAGAAAATGGGGG
Source organism: Protopterus annectens (assembly GCF_019279795.1). Classification (NCBI taxonomy): domain Eukaryota; kingdom Metazoa; phylum Chordata; order Ceratodontiformes; family Protopteridae; genus Protopterus; species Protopterus annectens. Next base: position 771,028,697 of record NC_056741.1, on the reverse strand, counting down.
CAAAGGGGTTGATGATTACTTACACAGACACACACACTGGACAGTAATAAAGTGTTAATGTTAATAGGTCTAGCGCAAGAAAGAGAGTTTGACAGAGTTAGGAATTTATAACCCTATCTTTTGAAGCATTTGGATTCTACAAATGTGGACAGCATTAATATTTAATATTTACAGACAAGCTAAAGCTAGGGTGTGAAGTGTGCTTGGTGATATCTGAAGATGGGAACTAGGTAGAGGTATTATCCACTTTCTCCACTAATACATTTTTTTAATTATCACTTAAGACATAGGTGAATGCAATTAACAGAAAAGCAATGAAAACATATCATTTTCATATTCATGTATTATGTATCACTTGTCTGTTTTTCTTTTTAACAGTTATTCACTCCATTGCATAACTTGCTCAATCACTGCCTTCCATTAAACTTAACTCCTCCTCCCCTGAACATTAGTCTACATGTATTGTTCCCACAGCTTCTATGTACTTCTGTCATATGCCCCTTCCCATTTCTAAATATCTCAATTCTACTTCTTTTATCTCTGTTACAATATTCAGTGTTTCAATTAGTTGTTTTCGATTTCCATTTCGTACTAATTGCTTTTTAGCAGCCAGGAACATTAAACTTAGTAAGGCCTTAATACGTATTACCAATTCAGATCTTTTATCCCAGCTGAAAAGAATCATTCCTTTAGTTAAGCCATTTGCTCCCTGAGCATTTTTGAAAGCGTACTTAAAATTACCAACTCAATGCACTTCCGAAAACATGTTCCCCCTCACTTTTTTTCATCATACATTCAGCATTTGCTATCTACCTGGGGAAAAATTATCTGAAGTCTGCTTGTATATATATATATATATATATATATATATATATATATATCTGAAACCACCTGGATATTTTTACATACTTGGGAGCAATACAGATGTCCTCCAGTCGTTCTTTTGTAAATTGCCTTTCCAGTCTTTTTTTCTAATCTTTGCTAACCTTCTCTGATTGATTTTTATAGTTATCGCATAATATGTTATATACCTTGCTGATTTTAACAGCAGGAGCTGTTCCACACTCTTCTAAAAATTTTCACCAGAGCTGGTCTATTGCCTAGCACTCCTCCCATCACTTTTTCTTTGCATATACTCTGATAACGATCCCTAGTAGGGGAGGCCATCTATAATCAGCAGTCCAGATTTCTGCTTGGCCTCATTCCACTCCTGTGTTGGCTTTGTTCTTGGAATACTTCCTACAACTTTATGAATATTACAATCTGATGTTGTGATTTTCATTAATTCCTCAACAGTTGGGTTTGGATTTGATCTAAGGATCCGACTCTGCTGTTTCTTCAAGACCGTAGAATACTTGAACTTCTGAGCTCCTCCCTTTATGCTCCCCCCCCAACTTAACATACCTCAGATCTCATTTGCAGCCATTGCAATTAGACATGGATTGCAAGCTCTTGAGTTTTGGGTACAACTTTTCTGCTAAATTTCATTTGGCAGTATTCTTTAACTACCCTTTTCATTATTAGTTATCATGTTTTCTCTCTCTAACCCTTTACTGTATTAGTCCACTTTTGTAGTACACTTTGAGTACCATTTATTACCGTTGCTGGTAGTTCTTTACCTTTTGTACTTTGATAGTAATTCTCACTACCATCGTTGGCAGTCAATTCCTTTTTTTTCCTATTCTTTCTTTTCTTCTCTAATTTAAAAATAAATTCTATCTCTTCTTTTACTCTTAATTTTTCAATATGTTGGATAAGCCATCCGGTTTCAAAAATGTGTAGTGTGTTTACATAAAATCCCTAGTTCGGACACACACACAGTGTGTATGTTGTCTAGGCCTGAAACACCTAGATGTTGATTGTGAGTTATAAAAGGGTTTCAACTCCCGAGTAATAATAGAAAGAAAAAATTGATGCTTAGGGGTCTGATTCCTTGTAAACATTCCTCTGTGGTTGCTGGGGCTTAAATCCCCATGAAACAAGAAGGGCAATTCTGTTGCCAAGGATTCTCTCAAGAGATCCGAAGGTCACCCTTCTACTTCGGCATCAACTTTAGCTTTCTTCTGAGCCATTGGCTAAACTATCAAGAAAATCTGATCGGACTGTTTTGTGTCCGGAGTGAAGACCCAGAAGATTTACCTGAATCCATTCTTCAACTTTGGTCTCTGAGCCTATCACATCCAGACTTCCTCCACCATTCCTCGAGCAGTCTCCTAGATGACATTCAATGTCTTCAACTGCTTCCTCTCTTCAGTCCTCCAGGAGGCTATCTGAAGCAGATGTGGATAGGATGATGAGAAAGTTCCTCAGGGTGTAAATTCAAATGTGAGTCCTGTCCTGACCCCATCGGGTCTGGAGAGCCTGCGTAGAGCCATACCACCTATCCTAGTTCCTTCTCCAATCCTCGCTTCAGTTTCAAGAGCCATCTGATCCAAAAGCCTTGAGGTCATCTTCCTTGGATCCTGAAGATTGTGGTGTCTTTGACTCCAGTGGTTTCTGAGTTATCCGGACTCTGAGCCAAAGTATTGGCACTGGCTCTGGGGTGTTTGAATCTACTCAAAATTATTGGGGCAGTCTTTTCCCCCTCAAAGCATCAGCATTCGATAGTTTGGTTCTGACTCCTTCCATAGGTGGTTTGCATGCAGGACAGCAGAAGCAGACAATCCGTGAGCCTTCTTTCTTGGATCTGTTTGGTTTCTGCTTCCCTCGGGCATTCCACCTTCAGGGTAATGGATAGAGTATTCTCTATGCTAGAGTTCAGATATCCTCCTCTGATCAGGTTTCCTTGTCTCGTTTGATTTTGTGCCCAGAGCCTCTTTTATCCATTCCACTGGGACAGCCAGACAGAACTAGTCTCCAGGCCACCCACAGGGTATCATCTTTCCTCATAAGTGACTGTGCAAAAGGAGGCACTTAGACTTCCCTTAAGAGTCTGTCACTGAAGAGACACTGATTTTAATAAAGGGAAAGGATCCCCCAGATCACTAGCTGATGATGTCTCATTAAACAAAGAGGTGGTTGGTCCCCTGATAACCTTTCCCAAGAGGAGACTGTTTCTGGAGGCTTTCGGGTCTGACCCATGTACCCTCCTGGGTGACTCCGCCCGCAGATGAGATCATAGATATAGTCTCTTGATGGGCGTGGAAGGAACCAGACACCATACCCAAGAGACCAGACAAGATCCTTGCACCACCCAAAGACTGCACACACTGGAGTAAAGAAGCTCTTGTTGATGCCATGGTTGCTGTGGCAGTTATAAGAAAGGAAATAGTAGAACAGAGCTCCTTGTCCATCTCCCTAACAGGGAGTCTAGGGCACTGGACAGGTTTGGGAAGTGTGTCTATGCTTTAGTGACCTTCGCGGTTAGATTGCTGAATTATCTGGCACGTTTTACCAGACTTGAAAGATTTGATCAAGGAGCTTACCAAAGCTGTCAGTTCATACCTTCCAAGGAAGGGAATACCATTTCCTCACAGTTGGCTACCCTTCAATCAATTTCCAGTTCATCCATGAGGCTAATCTCATGGTACTGAAGGTACCTCATAGACAGGGTGTCCAAGCATTTTCATTAGGAGACCTGCTTGGATGCGCTTGTGTGATTTTGTGGAATCCTTCAAATCTTCTTTTGCCGGTGCACCCTTTGATGGAAATATGTTTGGCCCCAAAGTGAAAGAAACACACTTGAGGTGCGAACTGGAAGGGAAGAAGACCCTGTCTGCTGTGGGTGGGTGTACGTTTTTCTACTCCTCAGCTCTCCTTTTCCAGGAACCAACAAGGTGGTAGAAAGATGTGGTTCAAGATATCAAAGGGTTCTTTTCAAGATGCACATGGAGAGTTACCCCAGGGGCAGAAGGGGGAACTCAAATGGAAGACGCTGCCCCCACGGCAGAGGTGGTCCTCATAATCAGAGATCTAGAGATTCTCAGACAGGTCCTATCAGTGCTCTTGAATAGAGGCCTGACTTGTCCGTCTCTGGAGGCAGTTGGGAGTCATCTGTCCCTGCACCAGAGAGCCTGGCTAGGTAAAAGATTAATGGGTGCGGAGGATAATATCCAGAAGTTATATCATACCATTTTTACAAGCCCCACCATCAGTTCAGAAGAAAATCCCCGATGTACAACCCAGTCAGAGGGAAGCAGCTTCTCTAGAGATAAAAAAAAAAAAGCAGCTAGAAAGAGTCATCCAAGGGGTCTCCCCATACCAACCAGAGAGTCTGGAACTTATTCAAGGTTCTTTTTAGTGCAAAAAAAGATAGGGGACTTTATCTTGGCAAACTAAACCAATCACTTCAGTGCACAAAGTTCCATGTGGTCACGGTTCAGTCCATTCTGCCATTTCTGCACAAGGACGACTGGATGTGCTAAGTATATCTTCAAGATGCATACTATCATATCAACATGAACAAATGTTCCAGAAGATATCTGTTTCCATCTGGGAGCCATTCATTACCAGTTCTTTGCACAGCCCTTTGGTCTCACCACATCTCCCAGGGTGTTCAAGTGCATGGCAGTCATAGCAGCTCACCTGAGACTGCTGGGATTGCGAGTGTTTCCAAAGCTGGACGACTGGCTTCTAACTGCCCCAACCAGGCAACAGCTAATTCAGGCAAGGCACTATTTACTCCAACTGTGCTCCTGTGTGGGAATATCTGTCAATTACAACAAATCTCAGCTCACTCCAACTCGGACTTTGGAAATCATTGGTGCTCATTTCAGTACAGCCACCCAAATAGCTTCTTTTGCTCTTTCTCAGATTCAGACTGTTAATTCCAGGTCAAAAAATTGTTCAGAATTCGTCCCTCCCACCTTGTCTGATACTCCAAGCAGTGGCAATCACTCTTGTACTGCTGGCCAAGTTCCATATGAGAATCCTTCAATGGACTCTCGCAACACAGTGTTGTATTCTACAACACCCATTGTCCAAGCCAGTCAAAATAACTCAAACTTGCAAAAATTACCTCTTCTGATGGATCCACTCCAGTGAAATACACGAAGGCTGTCCCTGTGTTCTCTGTCAACCAAAAGCCACAGTGACTACGGATGCCTCCCAGCTCAGTGTGTGTGTGTGTGTGGGGGGGGGGGCGCACTTTTTGGCCAGAACCGTCCAAGGCATGTAATCTCCCGAAGAGGCCAAATTGCATATCAGTTTTCTGGAGATGAGCTGTCCTCCTAGCATTGCACACCTAAGACACTCTCCCAACCAGGTCTATTAATGTTCAGACAGACAATATGTCTGTGGGTCTGGTACATCAGCAAACAAGGGAGAACCAGATCTTACCCTCTTTGTGGAGAAGCTATGAGAGTATGCCAGTGGGCATTATCTTCCAGTCACTTTCTGATAGCAATGCTCATCCCTGTGAAATCTGCTGTGACTGCAGACAAGTTAAGGAGGTCCATTCTGATGCCTCACAAGTGGTCTCTCAAGGTCAACATGGAGGAGATGATTTTGTCGATGGAGCCAGCCATGCTGTGACCTTTTCACATCTCCCCTCAGCAGCAAGTGCTGCAGGGTTCTTTACCCTGCCCCACTGGGGTATTCTCAGAGAGATGCTCTACTTCACACTTGGCCCTCCAGTCTCTTTTATACTTACCCCCGTTACACCTTATTCCCAAATTTCTCTAGGAAGCATCTTAATTGACAAGCACAGTTATCCTCATCGCCCCTTACTGGCCTTGTCAGATCTGGTTTCCCTTCCTTTGGCCTCATCTTCTACATCTGCCTTGGATTCTGGATCCAACTCCAGACCTCTTGTCTCACCCAACAGGTAAGACCCATCCGAGCATATCAGGCCTCAAACTGACTGCATGGTTTCTCCATTTCCCTTGATAGCTAGACAGCCCAGGATGTCCTCCCTCATCAGTCACTTTTTCCTCTAAATTACTGGAAGCCATGTGTTAAACCAAAGCTGAAGCTTGAACTGCTTTTTGCTGAACACCTGGAGGATCCTTCTCAGACAAAGTTTGCTCTTCACCTTTTTGGTTTGGTTTTCTTTCATGTTCTCCATATTTCTTCTTTGCTGGCATCCAGGCAGTGTACTTAACTAGCTAATAACTTGTTTGTTTTTCTGTTTTCACACTGGTAGAGCTGAAATTACGCTGTTTATCATTATGCACCTTTCTTCGGTGTTGTGAAATACTTTTGAGACATTTTCAGTTTTGGTAAGGATATAAAATGAAAAAAACAAAGGCTATATCAGCAAACCATGTTCCTATACATGAATAGTTTCAGCAATACCCATATGTACGGCAAGGTTTTGTGAAGTACTTTAGTGTATGGATTGAAAAAAAATATGAAAATTGAAAAGCAGGAGGCTCTTGTTTATGGACAATAAAATACAAACAGTGAAAATGTTTTTAGTCCCTTTAATGTTTACAAACAGGTCAGGTATATTTTTATCAACCAGAGGAGAAGTTGTAGACCAGAATTAACAGATGAAGGAGTGAGTTTGGGAAGTGTAGAGGACAAGAATTAAGTGGGATATGCTGAGTCTGTCCACAGAACAAGATGGTTGATGATTAGCTGATCTGAAGAGATATTTTAGATCAGTTGCTGGATGACCCCTGATTCAATTTCCATTTTTTTTGAGGGTCCTGTTCTGGTCTTTCTCGGCTTGTGTGTTAGACGGTTGTGCTCTGATGGTATGTAAGATGCCTGTAGAGTGAGATTGTTTTGAAAAACTGTCCCAGGCTACTACGGCTAGTCTGCACAGAGGGTGAGATGTGGATCCCCCATTGCTTATGTCCATATCACTGTGGTGTTGTCTGTAAACACTTGAAGAGGTCCCAGAGATCACAAATGGTTGAAAGCACTTATAAAAGCTAACATCTATTGTGTTTGTGTTTTGGCTTGTCTTTTTTGTTCCATAGACCCTGTCCTTTTATTCCCATATCCACTGTGCCCATGCAAAGTGTAAGGCATCTGTTGTGACTGTACTAGAGCAGGAAGGGAGAATGAGAGACCAGTATTTTGAGAAACTTGGTGTCTCCACACAGTGTCTCCCTTTTTACAAATACCAAACTTGGAATTTGAAAAGTCAGAGGAGGATGATGCTGGGACCAAAAAGACATCCAGTACCATTTAATTTTTCTCGTGTAGTATTGCAAAAGAGGTATCCTAGATGCAGTGAGACCTGTGTCAGCAAGGGAATCCCTCAGGATTCTGGAAGTCTGAGTGGAAAAATTCAGAAAAGATCTAAATACAGATCTATTTTTCCAGTGTAAGAAAAGCTTTTTGAACTGAGGTGTCCAGGAGACACCCCAGCAAAACAATCCTGTGAAAATGAATCCAACACAAATTCTGTAAGCTCTTTTGGAATCATAGCCTGAGTAAGAGATCTACATTACCCCCAAATTCATCAAAAGCTTTCCCACCTCTGTCAGGGGAGGGATTACAGCTAATCATATGATTAGCAGCAACTTGGTTTACTAAGCAGATGCTGCTGGGTTAGATCTGGAATGAATGTATAAAAACTTCAGTTGAGGCACTTTGTAAAATCTGCATGTTTTCTTTGGGGCAGCAGGGTGGCTGCCAGGGAATTACAGGCCGTGACAAAAACTTCCTGCAAGATGGAAGGAATAGGAGTAGGTTGTAGCAATTCCAGTTGTAACAAATAATACTTCCTGAGAGACTGAGAAATTTCCCTGTTTACACACAAACAATGGATTCATCCTAGAAATACTTTCAAAGAAACAATCCTTCAAAATTACCCGCCGAAGCCACACGCTGCCAAAATCTGAATCTCAATTCTGTAGAGGCAATACATAATCTGTACTTTCGCAATCATTTTGCGGTTCAAAGTCTCGAATCTCAAGGAAATGAGGAATACCTTTTCCTTTTAGCATAAACAATCATACAGGAAGGGTCAACAGCCTGCACTAACTCCTGATCTTAGCCTAAGAAATTACTCCTGTCCAGGTTAACCGAGACAGGAGAAAAAAAATTACCTTTTAAGTTTTTTTCGTTTTGACAGGAAAATGTGAGAAAACATACCCACTTGTGGCAGCAAAATACTTCTCAAGGTTGGGCATATTTTTCTGGCAAGCAGAGTGGTATTCCATGCCCGTCTCCCAGGACTGGTGAGTAGCTCTCCTTTGCCTGTCGAGGGCACTCCAACAGACACAGAAGACGTGACTAACCCCTGATCCATGGTGACTGTAGGGACTACACCAGCAGGACCTATAAAAGATGAGTGGTGTGTGGAACCAGCTTTGGCCGCAGCAGAGTCACTCACCTGTGGCCAAGGCATTTGTATCATTTTGCTATGGGGTAAACGCTGCTTAACCGTCTTTTTTTTGTGGCTGGAAGAACTGAGGAGCCATTAGGTTGTTCCATGGTTACACCGAAATAGGAGCCCGATGGGGAAGCCTTGTAGCAATAGTCTGTAAAACTAGTATGGGCTTAAAACACAGTAAAAAGCACTTTAAACTTACCTCAGTCCCAAAAGTAAAATAACAGCAGTTTCACCACAGAAAAAGTAATTTAAATTATCACAAAGGTTAAAAAAAATGTTTTGCTCCCGTTTAAAAGTGAACAAGTCACATGACAGGCAAAACATTTTTTCCACAGAAAAAGTTAACTTCCACTTTAGTTTTTTGTGACAGAAAACTATACATGCCCCCTGCACCCTTTAAGATGGAGAACACCCCCCACACTCCCCAACTTAAACATACCTACTCAAAGGTCTCACAGCAGTGGAGTGAGAAAACTTTACTGTTGGCAAAAATAATTTTGCTCATTTGTCTTCAGTTATTCAGCACTATATAATAGTGCTGTTGATCAAATGATACACACCCTTGCGTATGCAGAACAAAGTCTGGAGGAGGACCAATCACCTCTTTATAGGCTTTGCAGAAGCAAAGAGAAGTTCCCCAAACCAAACCAAAGCAAACAGTAGAGTTAGAGTTCCTCATGGAGATGATCTGCCACAAATTCCATTGTAAACCATTACCAGGCAAGGTAAGACATTCATGTTTCACTGTTGCAGTCCTGACTTCTGGGATTTCCCACCGTGGAAGCCCTTGGCCAGCCTGATTACCAGAGAGTATTTTTCTGGCGGATGCCCTATCCAACATCAGTATGTTTGGGTATAAAGGGAATCGGCTGCTGCCATGACCTCAGTTCTTTCTTGCCATTGAGCCTGAAGCAGAGTGCTTGGTCACTATGTTGGTTGGTTCACACCAAAGAAAGAAGACCTCTAACAGCCAAGTACCCTGTTGGGGAACTTTTCATGGGCCTTTTGACTAATGTCAGATAGTTAATAACTGTCTCCACTGTGCAAACGGGTACCACACCGCTGCTTTCATTCCTTTTGTGTGACTCCGGAACATGGCGTTCCTAACTTTGGTTTATTTGCTCACTATAATAGAACTATCAAGCATACAGCTGAGATTCTGGCTAAACAGTTTAGTGAGCCGTCATGGCATCCATGTACCATGTCATCCGTCAGTCAAGTTGAAGTAGATCGTTCTAGGTGGAAAAAGGAAAAGCTGTTCAGATTTAGGACTTCAGATTATGCTTGCTCACCATCAGCCAGTCTTCCCAGGCTTGTGATTGTCGAAGAAAATGCAGTGCTTTCTCAGCCCCCTTATATGACTGAAGTGGTGGCATGGGCCTCTATTGAGACCCATTCAGAGTTGAATTTGCCTCTGGGTCCCTCCTCTTCATTACAAGCCGAAGGACTTAGCTTGTTTGAGTCTGGGGCTGCTGCATAGGCCATGGCTTCTGACGACCATTCCAAAACTGATGACTGCTCTTCTTGTCATCAGGAGATCACCTCAGCCTACTAAAGAAGTCTCTGGGACAGGAATCTATCCCTCCAGCATGTTCTGTTTATTGTGCGTGTAGCTCGGAGGGATTGGGATTTCTTTACGTGGAGCATGTCCAACAGCTCTGAGTTTGACATAGCTTTGTATGTTAGGCAGAGATCGCCTCCGAGTAGGTGATATGCGACTGAGTAAAGCTGGAGTTTTTTGAGACTGTCTGCGTAAGGCATCTGTTTCGGTAATCCTCTTTGTAAGGTTTTTCTGTGGCCTTTCCAGTTGTAGATGTCTTGTTGAGGTACATACCAAAAGGGGTGTTGTACTCTATAATGGATCTGAGTGAGTAGAGGGGAACAATGACCTCTTTTTTTTTTTTTTCCCCCTGGATGAGAAACCTTTTGTGATGAGGTGTGCCATGTAGAAGGATTTCCTGACTACTGTGGCGATGTGATTATCAAAGGAGAGACTAGGTCATCAGATACACCTTCAGTTCTGTGCTGTGTCCTTTAGTTTGTCTAATGCTCCCAGGGTTTTGACAAAATGCCTAGCCCCAGTGATGGCCTTCAGCAGGAGAAAGGGAAGTCTGATTTATCCTTACTTAGATGAATGTCTCATTCAGGCAACAAGTCTGGAAAATCTCAAAGCAGACCTGTTGTATACCCAAAACTTACTAACCTCAGTGGGGTTCACCAGCAATGCACAAAAATCTCAAACAAACCCCACAGACAGGATTGTCTTTCTGGGAGCCTTACTGGACTCAGCTCTTTAGATGGCTTTCCTCCCTCCAGACACAAGGTTACCTTCCTAATCCTGTACTTCAGTAAGTTTTTGCTCAGGAAAAACTCCCAGACCACATGAGAGAAAACTGCAGTGGGAGCTCAAAAAATGTGTGGTGCCAATATTCGCAGTCTCTCACCTTCAGAATAAAAAAACTGCATCCTTGCCTTGGGAAAAAACTTAGTGGAATCAAGCATGCTTCCTCAGTCTGGGCCTTCTCTTCAGGTTCATCCCTCAGAGTCCGATTCTTGACAACAGATCGGAAATAGCCTGGGGAGCCCACTTCAACAACTAGATAGAACAGATAATGCTGTAGAAGATGGTCTGGAGTGGGGTCTCAGTGAATGCTCCAAAAAAGGGGAATGGAGCTGGGAAGAGACTGGATCCGGTAGCAGTTGAGGTGATCGGATCCAATGAGATTTCTCTGATCTGAAGAGGTTGGATCCGAAACTTTAGCCACTTTAAGTGGAGGTTCAAATACTGGAGCCAGAGAGGTAGACAGATCTGGGGATCTTTTTCTCAAGTCGTACGTAATCAAATCTGGTGTCTTAGTAACTTTTTGGGGTGTTTGAGCCCCAGAGGCTGTTGAAGTAGGTTTAAAGGGTAGCAAACCTTTTAAGATTAATTTGTTTTTTTCCTATCAAGGCCTGTGAATTGAAACCTTACATATGTCACAGTTAGCAACCAAGTGAGATGGGCCTAAACCATAGACACATTTAGTGTGTGTCCGAATTTGGAATCTTATGGCTGCAGGCCATGAACTTTTTGAAACCAGACGTTTTGTCAGACATAATTAGAAAGAAGATAAAAAACTTTTTTTTTTTTTTTTTTTTTTTTTTTTTTACTAGAAAGAAATTAGAAAGAAAATACCAGTTATTGTAAGAACTTACTACTAAGTACAAAAAAAAAGAAATATCAACAATTGGTATTCAAGAAATACACAAGTATACAGAGATGATCTTTATAGAAATGAGGGCAGAAATGCAAGATTAATAAAGGGATTAATAAAAGATTAATATAAAGGGTGGAATTAAATAAAAAATTGAAATATTTTGAGGTTATAACTCGCAGAAAAGTCAGTCACTCGAGAGTATGTAGTGACTATGTCCATACATTAAGGTGGCAAATGAGATCTGAGGTATGTTAGGTGGCTAGGGCATTATGGGTAAGGGAGACGCTCGAGAGTTTCTGTTCCACGTGCTGGAAGTTGCCAGGTTGGATCCGAGGATCAGATCTGAATCCAGCAGTTGAAGGAATGAATGAAAATGACAACATCAGATCTTTAATTTCTGTTTGGGATTTATGCTTCCTGACCAACAGGCTTTCCTCTTCTCTGCTCCGAGCAGCTGATTTAGTGACTCTGAAATGTGTTTCTTGGAAGATGACTTTCTTAGTGGCCATTACCTTTGCTCACAAGGTATCAGAGCTGAGAGATCTTGCCCATAGGGATCCTTGTGTGGTTTTGCACATGACTTGGATGTCCCTTAAGACTATTCCTCATTTCCTCCCCAGTGTGACTTAGCCTTGTGGCTGAGTGGAATGAAATCCTAACCACAACCCAGCCAAACAGGGTTTTATTAGTGGCATGGGCACTGAAGGAACCAGATGGGGAAGATGGAAACGAGTGGCTGATGCCACAGATAATGAGGAAGAGAGAGGCTGCTCTGGATCACCAGTTGGGTAACATCCAGAGGGAGCACTGGGTGTTGTATTTGTAGAGCACAGGCTCAGTGAGCTTATGCTATGTGGAGGTGATCTGTGTAGCCAGGGAGGTTGTATGTGGTAGCACACATGCTCCCATTGATCAGCAGCATTTGAGGAGCTCACACAGGTTGACCTGGGGCTATGGTCCTAGGTAATAAGGAGGGAAGACTACAGGATCCCACAGACTGGCCTGCTTCCAGCTGCCAAACTCTTGACTCACTTCAGGAGAAAGAATGAGCTGATTATTAATTCTAGTTAGGATTGAATGGGCCACAGGGCTCTTGCCCAGTCAGGAGGTGCCTGAGTGTCACTTCCAGGAGGAGAGAAACAAATGGATTTATAAGGTAATTAGAGGTGAGCCATGGGGCAAAATCTTTTTGTTAGGTAGTTTCGGAACTTAAGTCAATTCATCTCATTTGCTGTTGAGGGCAGAATCTAGGGGAGAGTGCTCTTCATAGCTTGGATGTGCTTCACAAGTTCAGGCTTTACCTGAAAAGGCCAACAGGCTATTCCATCAAGGAGTACTTAGAGAAACACTTGTTGGAAAATTCTGCTGTCAGATGCCACTTTAGCAGAAGCTTTGCTGTTTCCAGTGCTTGCTTCAGCGTATCTACATTGTGGACAGTTTGGCTACAGCTGTTTGATCATTCATTGATCCTTTTCACCAAGCATTGTTTGATCATTGGCACCTTATTGCTTCAAGTCATTTCTGAGCTTTGCCCTTTGGCCTTTCTCTGGCTTCTCACATGCAGGAGCTTAAATTTAACCACTCTGGATTCTTTCCAACAGTTGTCCTCTGTCTTCAGAATTGGAAGTAATGGATATGTACTCGCAATAAATGTCAATCTGCCCGATGTTCATCGTGCATACAGCTTCAGTCATAACAGATGGGTTATCCTGCCGTCAGGCGGGTCCTCGGTCGGCCGAATTCCAGTGTCTAGGTCCGGCATCGGTTGTCTTCGCTTCCTCCCTGACGTCAGTGCGGCAGCTTCCTCCCTGACGTCAGTGCGGCAGCTTCCTCCCTGATGTCAGTGCGGCAGGGGTATAAAAGAACCAGCTGACGCCATCTTCAGTCTTTCTTGCCGCGCGGTGCCCGAAGCAGTTCGCAAGTGCCGGTAGGCCAGCTCCTGAGATTTACGAAAATATTTCAGCCGAAGTCTTCTTGAAAGCTAAGTACCCCGTTGGGGAAACTTTTCTTGCCTCAGACCGATGTCAGACAAAGTTAATAATTGCATTTCATGTGGGAAGCAAATACCGCATAAGGATTTCCATTCTTTCTGTATTCCTTGCTTAGGCCCAGACCACGACGTCTCGGCCTGCCGTTTTTGTGCTAGATTCAACAAATGCACTATTAAGCGTCGGGCGGAGTTCGCCCAACACTATTTTGGTAAAAAATTTAATTACATTATGTCGTCGGATACTCCGACTCCAGTTTTAAGTAAAAGACGCAAAGATAAGGACCGACATACGAGGTCCGCGACTTCTACCGACACCACGCTAAAGCCGACTACCTGTGCTCCGGTTCTCAGCGAGGCGCCTACGCAGCCCCTGAGTACCAATGACGCTTCATTACCGGTGTCTTCTGTGCCCGAGGTCGCAGGCTCCTCGGCCCCCATTCCGACTACAGATACCGACGCCACTCTTGGCGGGGAAACTCTGAGTTTAGACAGGCCTGCCACTTCTCAAGGTGTCTTCAGGCCTTCCTCCTTTTCCATTAAGGCTTTCACAAAATCGAAAGTGGCCATGAAAACTAAAAAAACAAGGTCCACAGACCCCCACTCAAGGCCCCATGCCTAAAAAACAGATGCTCAAAATGGCTGAGGATTTGATAACTCTTATCAGGGGTTCTCAACCCCCCTCAGACAAAAGGCCCAGATTGGAGGAAGACTACCCTTCCTCAGATCAAGCCTCTATTACCTCAGAACATTCTGAGGACCAGGAATATTCATATTCCCCTTTTGAAGTCTCTGATGCTGAGGAGTCCATTCCCTCGGTCTCCCCCCCTGAGGACTATTCTTTTGGGGAAACCCTACATACCTTGAGGGAACACTTTCACTGGGAAGGCCAAGATTACTCAGATTCCAAGAAAAGGCTCAGGGATTTTCTCTTGCTTCCCCAGCACAGGCCTCTGGCTATCCCTCCTGTCTTGGATATATTAGATGATGTGTACACAGAAGCCAGCCTCAACCCAGATTCTTTACCTTCAGCTCCTGTTAAACCTGACAGGTATTACCGGGTTCCTGATTCACACCAGTTCCTATACAAAAGTCATGCTGCTGACCCAGAAACTATTTCACAGGGTCCCAAGAGAATTAAGGCCTCTACTGCTAAAAACCCATTACCTTCAGAGAGAGATTCCAGAGCTTTAGAAAGGTGGTGGGGGGAGGTGTACACCTCGGCCACTTTAACCATGAGGGCATTAAACTGTCAGTTCCATATGTTAAAGTATCAACAGTTTTTGTTATCTCAGTTGGAAAGCAAAATGACACAGCCTGAGCAACCAGATTTAAAGGAATTGCAGGATTTGTTGCATAGTGCAGAGCAAGTGGGTAAACATACCTTGCAGTGTGGTTTTGATGCTTTAGAGGCCTCTTGTAGAGCTGCTGTTACAGGGTCCGTCATACGTAGACCTGCATGGCTCAAAGAGCAAACCTTACCAGATCATGTCAAAGCTAAATTACTAGATGCACCTCTTCAAAAAGATGTATTGTTTGGTGTTAAAGCTGAGGGGGTACTAAAGAAAATGGAGGAAAAGGCAAGATCAATGCAAACAGTGAAAGATTTCCTACAGGTACAACCTCCACGTTTCAGCAGAAACTGGCCTTCAAAAAATTGGTCCTTTCCAGCCACGGACAGACCTCAGAGGCAGATACAGGCACCCGAGGGGTAGAGGGCAATCTCAAGGATCATTCAGAGCCAGACAATGGCAAGCACCTACACCAAGAGGTGGAGAAGATAGATCACAGTCATTCAGAAAGCAGAAACAATGACTTTCCCCTTTGCATGCCAAGCAAAACTTTAATGGCAGCACCTTTAGGCAGAAAACTGGCATTATTTTCAAAAAATTGGCATATTGTCACAAAAGACAAATGGATCCTGGACATTATAGACAGAGGCTACAGATTGCACTTTCACACCCTTCCAAAAATGAGAGGCATGCCAAACCTGCCACAAAATCAAAGGGCAGAGGCACAAAAACAAATTTCAGCTCTCAAGGACATGAAAGCTATTCAAGAAGTACCTGCAAAAGAACAGGGTCAAGGTTTTTATTCCAGACTATTCCTGGTACCAAGGAAGGACAAAGATTGGAGACCTATTTTAGACCTATCCATCCTAAACACATATTTACTCGTACCAAAATTCAAGATGCTCACATTACAGCAACTTCTTCCCATGCTGGGCAAGGAGTCTTGGCTGGTAACATTGGACCTCAAGGAGGCATACCTGCATGCCCCTATCAGACAAGATTGCAGAAGATACCTCAGATTTCTTGCAGGTTCAACCCATTATCAATTCTCTGCATTGCCCTTTGGCTTATCTACTGCACCCAGAGTGTTTACGAAATGCCTGGCATCAGTAATTTGCCTTCTGCAGACTTCAAGGGATACAAATATACCCATATCTGGATGACTGCCTGATCCAAGCAGACAGCAAGCACATACTTCTGAAACACCTGGCGTTTGTAATAAAACTGTTGAACTTTCTGGGATACAGAGTCAACAAAAAGAAATCAAAACTAATACCCTCAAACAATAATTTTCCTGGGTGCCAGCTTGAATACAAACACCCAGATGGCCTACCTCACGCCAGAGAAGCAAGGGCAACTATCTCAATACTTCAGCAAAATGGCAACCTTCACCAGGCTGACTGCAAGGAAAGTCCTGCAGGCTATGGGATTCATGGCATCTTGCATCCTGCTGATCTCATGTGCAAAGCTGCATATGAGGAAACTTCAGTGGTACCTAAAAAACTTATGGTCTCAACACAGCCACAGTTTGGAAACAATTATACCACTCATTCCATGTCTTCAAAAGGAATTTCTGTGGTGGGCTCAAGCATGCCAAAGAAACATAGGTCTCCCCTTCTGCATGCCTCAATCAAATCAAATCATCACAACAGACGCCTCGGACTACGCCTGGGGGGCGCACATGACAGATCAGTGCATTCAGGGAAAATGGTCCCAAAAAGAGAAGCACCTACACATCAATCAAAAGGAAATGCTGGCAGTACAAAATGCTATTATGGCTTTAAAGACCTACTGCATCCAGGCCAGCTATTGATAAGGACAGACAACACCACAGTGATGTGGTACATAAACAAACAGGGAGGAACTCATTCATACCCCCTGTGCAGACTAGCCATGTCCCTTTGGAACACGGCTCTGGAATTGCAAATCCAGCTTCAAGCACAATTCCTGCCAGGGAAGGAAAACGCACTGGCAGACAGCCTAAGCAGAAATATGACAGATCCACACGAATGGAAGTTGCATCCTCAAGTTTTCGCAAAGATAACTCAGGCATGGGGACAGCCAGACATAGATCTCTTTGCTACCCACAGAAATTACCAACTGAAAAAAATTTTGCTCAAGGACCTATCATCCACAGGCCTGGAAAGTTGATGCAGTTTCTTTCAATTGGACAACATTGACAGTCTATGCCTTTCCACCTCTTCCTCTGCTACCCAAAGTTCTATTAAAAGCCAGAGCAGAGAGGCCAAACATGATTCTCATTGCTCACGACTGGCCAAGACAACACTGGTATCCACTCCTGAAGAGCCTGACTCATTCCCCACCATGGATCCTGCCTCTAGTGCCTCTTCTGTTGTCCCAGCACAACTTCAAAACTCTTCACAGTCAGCTGAAAACCCTCAATCTAGCCGCATGGAGAATCCCTTGATTTCCCAACAGACTCTCCTCTCCAAGGAGGTGCAGGATGTAATCTTGGAGGCCAGAAGACCTTCTACCAGAAAAGCCTACTCCGCCAAATGGAAACGGTTTTGTGCCTGGAATCAGAAAAAGAGCCAGAATCCTTGGGTAATTTACCTCAAATATTACAGTACCTAGCTGAGATGTTAAACAGTGGACTTTCCTTCTCCTCCAAGATCCATGCTTCAGCAATTTCTGCACAATACAACACAGATCCTCCTTTATTCTCTCATCCTCTCTTAAGACAGTTCCTCAGAGGGGCTAAGAATATAAAACCCCCAAGGAAACCACCAGTACCTGCTTCGGACCTCAACTTCATTTTGGAAAAACTGACCCTGCCTCCATTTGAGCCAGCTGCTTCAACAGAACTGCAATATTTGTCATGGAAAACAGCCTTCCTTCTGGCTATCACCTCAGCACGCAGGGTTTCGGAACTACAGGCCCTCATGGCTGAGCAATCTTTCATCATTTTCCATCAGGACAGTTTCCTTACGAACCAACCCTTCCTTTATGCCAAAGGTAGTATCCAGTGTAGCCTTGAATCAGACTATCCACTTACCTACCTTTTATCCTAACCCACAAAACAAAGGGGAAAGACTACTACATTCCTTGGACAGTCACAGACAACTTCGTTATTATTTGGACAGGACAAAGCCATTCAGAAAATCTGAACAACTCTTTGTGTCCTATGCTACAGGTGCTCAAGGAAAGGCTATCTCCAAACAGACAATCTCAAAATGGATAGCCCACTGCATACGCTTTTGTTACTCATTTCATGGAAAAACTGTGCCTTCAAGCATCAGATCCCACTCAACAAGGGCCACAGCTACCTCTGCAGCTTTTCTCAGGGGGGGGGGTTCCTACCAAGGACATTTTTGAAGCAGCCACTTGGAGTTCTGTGCACACTTTCTCCAAGCACCATCACCTTCCACTTTACTCTAAATCTAGAGCGGGCTTTGCCACAGCAGTCTTGCAGGGCATCCTTGCTCCTCCTAGTTCCACTTAGTGCCTTCCACCCCTTTTTAGCTTTGGGATTCTACCCATCTGTTATGACTGCAGCTGTATGCACGATGAACATAGTACAGTTTTGTACCTACCATAAATGTAGATGTTCGAGTGCTAATACAGCTGCAGTCCAGGTTTCCCTCCCTCCATCCCCTCTTGGGGACAGGCCTTATGACAAGCACCTTCTCATACAACCTGATTGGGGTATTCTTTTATGGTGTATTTGCTTGCAAACTACTGTTTTTTGATTATTTTACATTGCATTATTACTTAAGTTTATGTTTTGCCTTCCTTCTGGGGGCACCTGACATCTGGGGCAAGAAAAACTGAAGAAGATGGCGTCTGCTGGTTCTTTTATACCCCTGCCGCACTGACTTCAGGGAGGAAGCAACGACAACCAATGCCGGACCTAGACTTTGGAATTCGGCCGACCGAGGACCCGCCTGATGGCAGGATAACCCATCTGTTATGACTGCAGCTGTATTAGCACTCTAACATCTACATTTATGGTAGGTACAAAACTGTACTTTTTGTTCTACTTTTTGCGCTGTTGTGCAGATGGCGATAAACAGATTATAGGCTAAGTGAACTGTCCTGTATTGTGACTGTATGTCATAATGTGCTAGCCAGAGATACATGTCTTTAATTACATGGGGATAGAAGCATTCAAAATTTTACTGAGCTGGGAATTACAGAAGAAGAAATCCCATGAGGAATTCCTTCTAGAAGGTGGTCTTGATCATCTAATATCATAAATACATTTTTTTTTAATTTTGCTTTGCTGCTGCAGTTTATGCAGGGATGCATTACCTGTGTAGTAGCAGTTTTTATGTTTACATTTATTTATTTCATAGTTAAACAGGCTTTTTATGCCAATTACCAAAAAGCATTACTTTTTGCCCGTGCAAGATGAGCCAGTGCTAGGGAGCCAAACTTTAAGGGGGGGGATACTTAGATGTGCTCGAAATGTTTTACATACATTCACTGTATTTGCCATTAATCACACGTCTGCAAGTTTTTCAAACATTCAGTCAGAAAAGAGTTTGTGGAGGGAGTATATCTGTATTATCACTGCACGAGGTACTTCCCTTTGCTGTACTGATCCCCAGTGGGATTACTATGTAAAATTAAGCTTAGGTACTGTTCTTTCGGGTTGCTGCTTGGAGTCATTTACCTCTTTTTTTTGTTTATTACAACACTGTACTTGCACACTAATATAGCCTCAAAAAAAATATAAACACAAAACTAAACTAGTAAACAAGTCGGGTAGCAGCAAAACCAATGCAGACCAGTAAAAGCCAAAAAGATTTAATAAGATTAAGCTTTTGTTTCTGTCAGCAAACTTCTTCAGACAACAAAAGTAATCACATTGTGAGTATATATACATTTTGCTCTGGGTTAATTAGTTGATTAATCAATTAACTTAGAGGCAACTTCTCTAATTACAGAGCCATCCACTGACAATAGTAAAATACTTATGCAAAAATACTAAACAGCATTCACAACCAAATAGTGGTAGTAATAAATGTGTAGTATTTTTGCATAAGTATTTTACTATTGTCAGTGGATGGCTCTGTAATTAGAGAAGTTGGTTGCCTCTGTAAGTTAATTGATTAATCAACTAATTAACCCAGAGCAAAATGTATATATACTCACAATGTGATTACTTTTGTTGTCTGAAGAAGTTTGCTGACAGAGCAAACGAAAAGCGCTTAATCTTATTAAATCTTTTTGGCTTTTACTGGTCTGCATTGGTTTTGCTGCTACCCGACTTGTTTACACTAATATAGCCTGACAGAAATAGCTAGCTTGAAATCTATTACTCAGGTTCATAGATGGGTACTAGGTGTACAATCCAGGTGACCATTAAAGAGCCAAACCCAATTTTCTATTTTCCCCAGAGCACTGTCTGGTTAGGTGACTTTCTCAGAGTCGCAGTAGACCAATGAAGACTGAGGGAATCAAGCCCTAAACTGAAGCAGCTCATTAACAATTTATGGCATCAATCCTCTGTGCTTTCTGCCAGGCTTCATAAAACTGTTATTGTAGCACAACATCATAGTTCAGAGAGCATGCAAGATGAATCTGTACATACACTGAACTCAAGAGTTTCAGTCATGCACTGAAGTGAAGAATGAGAGAACTTGATTATTGCAAACATGCTGCAGTATACAGAATACAGCATTGTCATTTAATAATGTAACATTTTAAATTTAAAGTATTTATTGAATTGTAGTTGCCTCTGATAATTTGCTTTAGTCTAAATTTGTTTCTTGACAATATTTTAACTCTCGCTTGCTTTTGCTTACAGAATGCACTTTGTGCTATCGTTTTATATTCTTCTTCTGCCTTCCTGTAGTAGCTGCAGTTTCCTTCATTGTTTGGAAGAACTATGACTTGCCATCAGTAGTAGAGGAAGAAAACCCAGTTCTGAAGGACTTCCTTAGGAAATATGAGTCACTTCAGTTACATTTCCCTGGCCAAGAACCATGGTTTTGGAAGAGAAGCCGTATTGCACTTCAGAAACACCTCAACACAAGTAGTCCATCACAGCCAGTCATTCTCATGTTTGTTGGTGATCAAAATACTAGCAAGACCCTGGGATGCATTAGTCAAATGGTTGCAGACTCCTACTCTTCATCGCGGAGCACACAGTTTGACGGTGCTGGCAAGCAACAAGATGACAGCAACACTGTAAAACTTGGCATTGATAGTAAACTAAGCTCTGCCTTTGAAGAAGGTAAAAAGGCAGCTGTCATTCAGAATTTTCAACATTTGCCTCCATCTTCTACTCTTATATTCTACAAGTTCTGTGACCATGAAAATGCTGCCTATAAGAATGTACTGATTCTTTTAACTGTACTTCTAGAGGAAGAGTTGGATGAGAAAATTAGTTTTCGAGATTTAGAGGATAAGGTGTGGAATTTCCTCAGGGCAAAGTTCCTTACAACTGAAGGCCCAGCTAGTCATGATACTATGGATGTGGACAAGCTGAGTGGTCTTTGGAGCCGAATTTCACATGTAGTTCTTCCAGTCAGATCTGTCACCAAACTTGAAACAGAGGGTTGTGATTAATGGTTGCAGCAAGAATTATGTACTGTTAAGAAGATGCCTTAAGTGATTGCTTCATTAAGGATCCATAACTTAGGGAAACAAAAACAGTGTGCTGCAGTAATGCTATACATACATTATTACACTGGAGTAGCAAGATGAGGATTGAACATAGTAACTTGCTGTTAACATCGTTTTTAACAAGGCTGCGTATATAGCTAAATGAATTGCTGTGCAAACTTTATACACTGGATTCTGACAAATGGAACCAGTACTGTGTGACATTTTCTGTATATTAAAATCTACCATACAAAGGGTTATCCTTGTACATAAGCAGTTTCTGTCTTGGTGCATTTTCTTTTATTGCATTGCTGTGTCAGCACCAATAGGTCTTATAAACCCAGTTGATTTTCTGCTATGTGTCTTGAAACCCCCCCCCCCCAAAAAAAAAAATAATTTACATTTGTGAGACAAAAGTTCATCTCTACACTTTAAGATGGTTCTGTTATATAGTAATATATTTTATTTATTTAACATTTGTTTACCGGAAAAGTCAGACTGCGACAGAGCCCATTTTCAGCCAAAGCCTGGGGAGAAATGCTCCAGACGCATGTTTTTGGAGTGTGGGAGGAAACCAGAGCACCCGGAGGAAACCCACGCAAATGCAGGGATAACATGCAAACTCCAGAGAGAAGCCACCCCAGACAAGAATTGAATTGGAGAACCTCTTGCCGTCAGGCGACAATGCTAACTGCCGCACTACTGTGCTTTCCAGTGTATAAAGATATTCTCTGTGCTGCATTCTTTTTTTAGCTTTAGAGCAGGTTTGCAAGGCAGCTATAGTTTGAATTTGTTGGATGATGCATTTTTACTGCACTTTTTTCACATTTGTTCAGAATAATTTGGTAAGTAACTTAATGTCTTTCTTCACCTGTTTCTCAGTTGTCCATATTTTGCGGCATTGGTTACTGCAGTAAGGCTGTTGACAGCCATTATCTTCTGTCAAGAGTTAACAGGTTATTTTCAGTGTGTGATCACACCTGTAGATTTAATTCCATGAGATGGACTACAGCATTCCCCTGGTCTCCTGTATGACAGTATTTCCTGAATGTTTTTTGCCTGTCCCTTGTGCAATTCCTGCTAAACAGCATTAATTTAAGGGTCTATATTATATGTTCGAAGTTTCATAACTTCGAACATCATAAAATCGAATTTAAATGTTCAAAGTTATAAAACTTCGAACATATGTACTAAAAAAAAACCCCAAAACAAACTGTTGTTGCAAGCCCCCCCTGCACCCCCCACACCCCCCCACTCTTTAAATATACCAGCTCCGAGACTGCACTACATTGCAGTAAACGGAAATCTTCCCTTTACCGCATTAGTGCGGTCTCGGGAGTTGGTATATTTAAAGAGTGGGGGGTGTAGGGGTGCTTGCCCCCCTGCTTACACCACTCAGGTAAGTTACCTTTGTCTTTTTTTTTTTTTTTTTTTCATATGCTTGAAACTTCGAACATTTAATTTCGATATATTAACGTGATGTAGACTCTAATTTAGTTACCTAGTAACCTAACACTGAAGACTTTCCCGTACGAGTCTTTTTGTTTGGATTCATCTTTTCCATTCCCCATAAATTGACATTTTTTGGATGATCCTTTGATAAAGGTAGGTATACTTTGCTCAGTACATACAATGGCATTGTATGCCAAACTACATCAGCATACCTAACAACCTCAACTCCAATCCTGCCATCTCCTTTCTGACATTCAGAGTTCAAATTCGTGCCTAGGTAAATCACCAGTGCCCCAGTAGAAATTGCAAGTCACGGTATGCACCGGTATTGATTTTTATAGTTTTTTGGAGGGAAGCCAGTATGAGACACTGCCAAAGCTACCAGCATTTTAAACTTAGATCCAGCCCCTCTCCTAGCCACATATGGAGCATTGTCACAAGAACCAAAGGTCAAAGGACAGGCATGAGCCCTAGTATTCCTTGCAGCAATTCCAGTGACACTACAGGTTCTCTAGGTGTTAAGCTCTTCCTCAGTAGGCTTGAGGCTGCACCTCTCCTCCATGTCAGCAGATAAAAAGGGGTCCAGGTGCAGCTGGCTCTCGCCCTGTAGGTGCATTTCGGGGAGTTGTCAGCTAATGCCCAACTGATGGTCTTAAGCTAATGGCTAACAAACCTAATCTAGGTAGGGGGTACTTAAGGGTTGCCTGGTTATTGGTCTATGGTACTCTGGGTCTGCCTCACATTGGCCTTCCTCCATTTCTGTATTAGGGACTTTTGGCCTATATAGAGGAAGACTGTTAGGTCACCCTGCGCCACAGCCTATGTCTCAATGCCTAGATGTCAAGCAGATGCTCATCTAGTGAGACCCTAAGTTACAGGTTCGGGCACATAGCATTAAGGTAGTATGATCTTTTGGCAGCTGTGGCACTGGTATATGCCTCTCCTTCCTGCATGTTACCCATTGGTGGTGCATTTCTGTGTGCTAGTTATCATATCACCCAATACCTGCCTCATGCCTGTCTCCTCTTTCCGAGAGCTTGTGGGAGACGTGGGATACCTCCTTCTCGGGCTCATAGGAAGTCAGTAGACTCAGAGCCTACTCTGTAAACAAAAAAAAAAAAAAACCACTGAGGTCCTCCCAGGTCAACTCCACTTGATCCCCTCTTTTATGATGACATTGAGGCTTACCCTTCTCCCTGAAATATGTAAAGTGTTTTGGGAAGATAGCAGAGAAGCTCTGGCTAATTCTCTGATGGAGCTGATTGTAAAATATGCATTCACACAGCCTGGAAGCACCATATTCTTCCATGGCCTTCAAAAGTGAGAGAATTCTGTTTATATTTTCCAGGCTGAATGGGAGAGTCTCTCATCAAGTGACTTGGTGCTTTCTGATGTGATCTTTCTGATCCAGTACAAGTCCAGAAGACCACAGAACTTTGGTGCTTTGTCACCAGTGTCCAAAGCTCTAAATACATGTGCAACACAGTTTACTGATCTGCCCTGTTAGACTTGAGGGCCCTTAATTGTTCTCGCGTCTTCAGGTTCAAATCTGCTGAAGTGGATCAAGCCCTGGAAAAAATGTGAGAACCTCCTTGACTGCGGTCTTAAGCAGGATCTCATTTAGAGACTCTGTGTTGATGTAACCATGGATCCAGGCTTAGGTACGTATCTATACAAGACCTGAGAAACAACATCTTGTATATTCAGCAAAGAGGAGGTGTGATTTGACCAGGAATCTCAGGGTCTGGAGGTCATTCAGCAGATGATGAAATGGGGCATCTCCATCATAGACAAAACCTTTCCAAATCTTTCTGCCCTTTCTCTGTTTGAAACTTAGGAAGAAACTGGGCTCCACAACTATGGAAGAAACTTTACAAATCCCTATGCTCTCCCTCCATTTGAACATAGCCAACTTACGAAGGGGAAGGAGTAGCCTGCACCACTGAAAAAACTATCTCAAGCATTGTATGGTATTGTCTTCTCCTGTATTGATCAGATCACCCAAGAAGACAATTCTACTAGCCGAACAGTAGCAGTCTTAACCACCGTCTGAGTCTGCTATTGGATTGATTCTCCAAGGTTGCTGCGGCTTGGAAAGCCATCAGCAAGTTCCATCTGATTCTGGATGCGCTCATGCTCTGCCATGTACCAGAGTGCACAAGTTTTTCTCCCTGTAAGAACCTCATCAGAGACTACATCAACAGAGAGGAGCTCTTATGATTGGCCTAGTCTGTGCTATTAAAAGAGGGCCATATAGGTTGTACCTCACTCATAATGAAGAGGAGGATGTCAGAACAGCATATGGGGTTTTCCTCAAGAATTCTATGTTCATTAGCTGATGTACTTCAGTGTCTTTCTGGACCTCAGTGACTTCACTACAAACATTGAAGCCTCAGTTTCTGTGTAGCAACTCTCCAGGTAATCATATTGCTTCTGTTATGTGGTTTGTTGATGGTATTGCTGAGCATGATCAAAGCTCTGTCACTATAATTTGTATCCTACAGACTTCTAAGAAGTGATCTGGGTCTGACATACAAGGCATCCTCTGACCTATTACCGATGGATTTGCTGCAAGTCAAATAGAATCAGAAATACTTAGTCTAGAGTTCTAAACTGCTTCTAAAACATTAAAAAAAACAGGTTGAAGGGGATAGGTATATTTTGCAGAAGATATCACTGCTGTGGAACAGTCTCCCATCTACATAAAACAAAGTTCATCCCTGTCCATTTTCAAACGCAACTTAGATCTGTGGATGGGAAACGGAAAATTTACCCGACGACTGCACCTGCACTAGTAATGGACAGAGATAGCTCCTAAATCCTTTATTCTATACATTGGTCCCCTCAAATTAACTGCGGTATGAGCCCCGTTATTATTATTAGGGGTAATGTATAATTATTTACCATGGAATTGGTAAGGTCAGTCTATAACTAAATGGGATTGGTTATTTTGAGCACATAAAGGGAAATTGGCTAGTCTTAAAATGGCCCACAAGGGCAGCTAAGTTATTTGCCTATGAACTTATGATGGATACCATTTGACACATTTGTTAGTTCACATGGGAGGATTCTCTGATTTGCTGTGGATCGACATCTCTTCCATTGTAAAGTGTTACCATTTAAGGTTTCTTTGTTGCCCAGTGTTTTTTTTTTTTCCTTATTCTTGTCTTTAGTAGCTTAAGCCTTGCATAAGAAATATCTCCATGTATTTCCATAATTAATTGACTAACTTCTAACAGTTCTGTCGAGGGAATTTCTGGAGATGTCTTATGTGCTTCCACTGGGATGGCCACAAACTGGAGAATTATCCCCCCAGTCAAGAATCCTCTTCATAGACATGAAGTTGGACACTGCAGAGCTTGTCATTCATTCCCTTAGAGAGGGTGCAGAAATATCGGATTTGGCAGCTTAGGTGAGAACTCTGTTTAGGGTCCAAGTTTCAACCCTTCAGTTTGTAAGCTTGATGTTACACGTGTCCACGGTACCAATTCCACACCTAAAGGCACTGGTGTTGCATTGGACTGTGAAGTTGTGGTGACTTTAATCACGGTCACCTCACAGATCATTTTCTGGATTCAAAACCTCTGTTACTGAGACCTGGAGTGATGGACACTTCTTATTGTTTAGATGCCCTCTCAGTTGCTTCTATAGAACCCATTGTAGAAGCTTAAGTTGGATACTTCTGTGGTGGGATGAGGAGCTCATCTATGCTTTCACTCTGTTCAAAGCGTAGGTTTACCCTACCCGCTGGGAGGGGGGCATATCAGCCAGTTAGAGTTAAATGATCTTTCTGACCTTAAAAGTCCTTATAGTTTCATTTGGGCCACTGTTCATTTGGCGAGATCAAGTTCTCCATCATGTGTTATCAAAATGATTGAAGTGATCGTTTTTTTGCAAGAAGGTGATGCTTGTGTTGCAGTGTTCCACAAAAAGGGGTGTTATTTTGTAAGTAATTCCCATGCCACAAGGGATGAACAAGTTGGTGGAATTACTGATCCTGTCAAGCTCTTTCTTGGAGCAGCAGATCAAAGTCTGTCTGGTGCAGGTCTTTTGGAAGTAAAGCTATTCTTAGATTGTCACATTTGTCACTTGGGGAAAAATGCAGCACATCTCCTGTTTTACTTGGTATGGCATGGGAAGGAGCAGTGTGTGCCAAGGAGATTCCCGTATGTCTTTTTGCCATTTTTCGCAAGTAGAATTGGATTATAGTCTAAGTAGTCTCTTATATGAATTTCAGACCTTTCGCTTCCCTGGCTCTGAGTGCTGCCGGCGCTGTACAGCTGTTTCAAGTAAATATCTGTTTGCTTAGCAGTTAGTTTCATTTTGCAGGCAAGCTTAATCAATCATCTGTTTTACAGTCTCTAATTTGCTTGCACGATTTTTAGAAAGGGCACATAACTTTTTCATAGTTGTGACTGATTGTGTAAACTAATTGTTTTCAGTTTTCTTCTCACCAGCAGATATGTACAGCTGTCTTTGTTGAACAATTTATTGGCACATTCTTTAGAAGGAATGCACACATTTCTGAACAGTGACTGCTTTCACTTGTATCAGTTTACTCAATCAATTCCCAACCTGATCCATACAACAGTCTTTGTTAAATCTTTGCTTTACTTAATATTCATGAAGAACACACATCAATTTCAGTGCCATGACTACTTACAGAAAAACATCACTTCTCTTAGTTTCACAGATAGATCCAGGCAACATTTTTGTTGAACAGGCTTTTGTTTTCTGTTTCATGTACACAAGTCAGTGTCATTTTTACACAGTCTGAGGATGTTTCTAAGTTTGACTGTATTTCAGCTTGGACCAAGATCTAACACCATCTCTTTACTTTTGTGGAGTACTCACACCTTTTATAGATGTCCTGACTGAAGTCTGTGTTGCAGTATTCTAAACAGATAAGTTTTCACAACTGATGTCTGGCCGGGGTACCAAAGTCTAAACCTTCCCAGTAGCGTACGTTAAATGCATGTACTCAGCTCACAAGTATAGGTTATATAAGAGGTTTTGTGAGTGTAAATCCTCAGACTATCTCACTGCCAGCCCAGACGCAAGTCTTGCACCCATCTGTCTGTTCTTTGCATTGTTTGTACTGTAAGCCTTCTCAGATTCAAATAAGTGTCCTGTTGTAGACTCTTCCTTCTTGTTTAAACAGTTTTTCAAGGATTTTGTCAGATGTTAGTTAAGCAGGGTATGTGTGAGTGCAGTAAACCGATACCATAAAAAACCTCCATACCCAGTGTCTTTTCTACTTAGGAGCAGAACAGGACTATAGATCTTGTTCCATTTGCCAATCCTTTGTACACAAGACATTGTGTTCCCATTTGTCTTAGTTGAACACTTTCTACAAGATCCAGCAACTTTTGGCCCAGAGTAAGATGCCAGATTCCTCCACACCTGACGTACCTTCTGCAACTAAGAAACTCAAAAGGCCTAGACCCCAGACCCTGCATAGCCTGATTCCAACATACCCGCAGAGAATGCAGAGCCCACAGTACATCCAACTCTACCTCAGGCCCTCTGTTGTGACCCAGTTGGTGTCCAGTATGGAGTCTGATAACTGTATGTCCAAAGAGTTTACAATTGAGAAGAAACCACTGATCATTATCTCTGAGGGACCAATAGGCATCCTGCAAATTTTAGTATGGGAAGATATTCCTGGAGAACTGAAGTATGTCCAGGGCCTGTGCCTCCATGCTTGATTCAAGCAGACATCACCCCAAAGAAATAAAAGACTAAACATGTTTCTTATATTCCCCTTCTAGGGAGAAGGAGTGGATGGACTTTTCTCGGGTCCTGTTAAATGCTGTTATGGCTATTAAACCTCCTAACTTTTCAGATCCTCCACCCACTCCACAGAAGCCCCAGATTCTGATGACCATTCCTTAGTGTACTCCTCTCAGATTTACTCTCCTAGCCACATGCCCTGTGGTGGTGGATGATTCCCTCTCTCCTTATTCCCCTGTGGAAGAGCCATCCTTCAGATATGCCATTATAAATATGTTGAAACATTTTGAGTGGGAGTCTTAAGCAAGTCTCTTATCCTCAAAAGAGAGACTACAGTCATCCTCAAAAGAGAGACTACAGTCTGTTGGAAGAGGGAACTCCAGACCCTTCCCATCCCTCCAGTCCTGGAGGCCTTTTTGAATGGCTTTGCAATAATGTCTGCTGTTCCTGACGCTCGTTCCCCAGCTACCAAAGGCCAGATTCTACAAGATTCCAGATTACCTGAAGTTCCTTTTTAGAATCCTGTAGCTGACCCTTCAGCTGTTTTCCTAGCCTCCGATAATCCATCTAAGCTACTCCCAAATGCTGATGTTCTATAATCTAACAAGGATAACAGGGCTGTGGATGGATGGGGAAAAAGTTGTATACTACTACCCTGCCCTTCAAGGCAATTATCAGACACAGGTGACCAAATACCTCTTATCTATTCTTAACGATGAGTAAAGTTGGGGCTAATGTGTCAGGATGAGACTCCAAACAGCAGATTTTGCTTTTGGTAAATCAGGCTACTCAAGTGGCTAGGCATGGTATAAAATGCAACTATGATGTTGTGGGAGGCATCTTTCAGATCATTCAGAGATATGCCTGATTGCATAACAAGCCCCTGCCAAAAGATTTCCAGGCTGAACTTCTATACTCCTCCCATAACCAGGACCATGTTTTTTTTTTTTTTTTTTTTTTTTTTTTTGTTCATGGGCAGCTAGCTTATTCAAAACTTTGTAGGAGCAATGTAAGACTGTGAAGGACTGCAGTCAGATCCTCTTTACCTCTGTGCCCAGGTACCAGAGGAATTACCAAGCCAAGCCCACTGCCTTTGTCAGAGGGGATCTTGAGCCTTCTCAGAAACACGAGAAGGCTCCAAGAAAAAGATTTCCCCAAAAAACTGAAAACTACCTCAGATCTGGGAGGCCTCCCTTCACAAGTCAGTCTGTGTGACTATCTTCCAACCCCCCTGCACCTCGGTCCCCCCGTTGCCCTGTCAGAAAGACTCAGTTTCCATTACAAATTGGGAAAAGATTGACAGACAAGTGGGTACTCACCATCATCAAAAAAGGTTACACTATGTCCTGGAAGGAATTCTCACTTCAAAGGTATGCCACCTCCACCCAACAACCAATTAAATCTTCTCCCCCCCATCCTTCAAGACCTACCAGTTTCCCCTCAGCTTATGGGCAGTGATGCTGCTCCAAAACTGTTCCTGGTACCAAGAAACGGGCAATGGAGACCCTTAATGAATCTAACCCATCTCAACACCTTTCTCAAAGTGCCCACTTTCAGAATGCTGTCTCTTCAGACTCTTCTCCTTTATCCTTCTGCAAGCCTTTCTAGTACCTCTGAATTTAAAGGATGCTTACCAGCATATCCCCATTTGACCTTATTGCAGGAAATTCCAGAGATTCTACACTGGTTCATCATATTTTCAGTTTACTGCATTGCCTTTTGGGCTTTCTGCAGCCCCCAGAGTCTTTACAAAGTTCCTGGCCCCTGTTATAGCCTTTTGCAGGACTCAAGGAATGCAGATATTTCCCTACCTAGGTGATCTGCTGATCTAGCCCTTTTTGCTTCTGGTCTTAATGCAGCGTATGAAGATGATGTCCTCCTATTCTCATGTTGCAGTATTCATAACAGTAGGAAGGTTGCTGTCTGCAGCACCGGACATCCAGCCAGTGTACCAAAGTCTTTGGATAAAGGGATACATGTGACATTGCACATCAGAGCCATAAACCTATGTCTGCTATGTATGTGATGTCTCCACGTACCCAACTCAGAACTTTTCTGCTGCAGTGATCTGCAAACGTCCGATCACCAGCTCGTGGAATCCGGTTGTTCATTTGACTTCGGCTGTCTGCATTCAAGCCAAGTACCCTTTTGGGATTTTTGATTATACTTTTTTCTTATATTCCAGACTTACATGTCAGCTAGGAAGGGAAAGTGTGCTTGTGGAAGACACATTCCATACAAGGACACACACAAGTGTTTGTTTTTTGCTTGGGGGCAGGCCACGAGTACAAGTTTTGTGACATCTGCCAGTCCTTTGTTCCCAAGACATTAAGAAGCCATCTGGCTGCTTTAAATTTATACTTAGAAAATCAAAGACTATGACGTTTGGTGTCGGGTATGGAGGGCAGGGAAGGTACATCCGAGAAGCCGCCTCAGAAGAAGGCCAAAATGTTAGGCCCGACGACCATGCTGCACCTCAAGAGTCCGGTGAGACTCTTGAGGCGAATGATAGCCCAGGGTCTTATCGGGCATGGGTTTTAACGCTGGAACCATGGTAGAAGCCGGTTCAGTGGAAATACAGAGTATGTCTGCTGAGGTTATTCAACCATCAGGCCCTGATGGTGAGGGGGAACCATGGCTTGTGGCGTCGGAGGGGCCTACTGCCGCCTTACATTCCAGCCAGACATTTGCTTCCAAGCTTACTACTACTCCTGTTTCTTTAAAAAAGAAACAAAAAGAAAAGCACAGAACTGCAGAGTCTACACTAGGATGGGAAGCCTGTTCACAGAACTTGTTCAGAGCCTTCCAGGCCCTTTAGACTCAGGTGCCCCAGCCAGTTCAACCCCCTGTGCAGCCCATGGAACACTGAGGAAGAAACCTCTTCCTCAGATGTATCCCTGACTTATTGTTCCCAAATTGAGTCCCCAAGAACTTTTGCTACCTCTGAAGAAGACTCTTAGTCTTGACTCTCCTGGGGAAAACTTTTCTTTTGGAGAGGGAAAACTTTTCTTTTGAAGATACTATTATCTTAATGAGAGAGCATTTTAAATGGGAGGTTTCTGATGGTTCTGAGACAAAAAGAGGTATTTTGAACTGCTGCAGATGGAACGGCCTTCTCCGTCTGCAGTTCCCCCTTTGCTTCCAGCTTTCCAGAATGCCTTTCAGGCTGCCTCTCAGAACGTAGACTCTCATCCTCCGGCTTCTAAACGACCTGATAGATTTTATAAGGTTCCCCAATAGAGACAATTCCTGTTCAAGAATCCTCCTGCAGATACCCTGCAATTATTGCTGTGTCAGCAGACAAATCCACCAGTTACCCTGTAATACTTTGCCTGCAACAGATAAAGATAGCAAGTTAATGGACAGACCTGGGAAGAAGATATGCACTTCTTCCACCATGGCCATTAGAGCTATTAATTATCAAACCCACATGGCTAAATTTGTCCCAGATTCATTGTCTAAGGATACTGCCCTAATGTCTGATGTAGCAGATTCTCCTACCAAGTCTCAGCTAACTGCTCTGCTCTCTGCTGTCTCTCAGGTGACTAGGCATTCAATCAGGTGCAGCTGTGGTGCTGTAGAAGCATCATCCAAGTCTGCAGCATCTGGCTGTGTCCTCAGGAGGTATTCCTAGTTGAGACTCCAGCCTCTACCCTTGGAGAATTTTGAAATACTCTCCCTTACCTCCACAAGAATTGAGTTAGTTACCTCTACTAACCTGTTAGTGGTAATAACTGCAGATAACCTTAAATTCGATCTTCATATTCAAAATAACATCAGCAAGACCCATAAAAAACTTGGGCTTCTTTATAGACGCACAAAGTTCCTCTTCCTCCCCTCCAAAAAAAACTATAGCACAATCTTACCTTTTTTCCCCCTCTAACTTACGGCACATCTTTACTAACAAACCTACAATCCACCTTGACGACTAAATTAGAAGCATGTTATAACAAAATCGCTAAATTTGCCATCAGTATTCGCAACTCCATCATGACTGCACTGCACTAAAACAACTTCAGCGGCTGGAATTCCCCCATCACCTTCTCTTACTTCAACTTATAACCACGCATAAATTAATACATAAGCCCCAAAGCTGCCCTGCACTCAGTTTATTCTCCCTCTATAATCCCATTAGGCCCCTTCACTTTGAACATCAGCATCTTCTTCAAATCCACAAACCCAAGCTACCTGCAGGTCAACTTTTATACTCTTGGAGCATAGCTAAACTTTGGAACAGTCTTCCCCCTTCTATCTGCTTACAAGAAAGCCTTTCCATTTTTAAAACTGCACTACACAATCATCATCTTTCCAAGTGGATGTGTAATTGTTCCTTCTCTCTCTGGCATTACCTAAATCAATCACTATATCCCTAAATGTGTCTGCCCTCACCTTTCCCTAATAAACCTTCACTTTTATCAGTTGAACTCTTACTTTCCTTACCCCCGCCTTACACCTTTACTAGCTCTACTACCCTTCTTTCCTCATCTCTCCCTTTCTCCTACTTTTTACTCCATACACACTTCCCTTTCTGTCCTCTTCCACGTCTTTCCTTTCCTTCCTTATTTTGTTCTCCGTTCCCTTCTTCCCTTATTATTTTAATAACTACGCCTGCCCTCAAATCAACTTCTACTAGTTCATTCATAATGTCTCCCAGGCTATCTTATTTTTGGGCCTCATTTACCTATACCTGTCCTACTGCATACTACTGTCTCATCCTAAGCAGTTCTCTTCAGCTTTATATCTTCCTTTCATTATATCTATGACTATGATGATGGTCAGCCTCTATATCAAAGTTTGTAGCAGGTCTAGTTCATCCTAGGTTAATTTAATGAATATCCTTTGAAGTTTGGTAACTCTTTGTAATATCTGTAAATAATTAGTGTATTTGATTTTTTTTCTCTTAACATTTGTAATTTCTGTAAATGATTTTTATGTACATGTATCACTTTCTGGAGCTTTTCTCCCCATGTCGCCACTGAAAATGGGCTTCCTTGGCCAAGTGGGCTTTCCTGGTGAACAAATGCAAATAATAAATGTACAGGTCAAATTACTTCATGCACCTCTGGATAATAAAGCCCTTTTTATTTGCTCATCTCACCCATTCCTAGATACCACAGCAACTACCCACAAAAGACCAATTTTGTAAGGAGGCAGTCCTCCCACTCTGGTGCAGCCCAGTCTAAGGGATGGAGACACCCTAGGAAGCAAACCACTCTTAGACCCTCCACCACCTCAACCCCTATCAGAGACGGCCTCACCCAGACAGAGCTCCTCCACTGTGACTCAATTTCCATACCCAGATCCCACCCCTCTGCCCCTCCGTCTAACCCTTTCCCTACCCTCCTGGCAGAAAATCACTTCAGAGAATTGGGTCCTTTCTATCATACAAAATGGTTACTTAATGACTTGGTGGGCTATTCCACCCTTCCAGGGGACCCCTCAACCTTTATCAAATCGGCTCCAAGTTTTTCCTGCAATTCTGGATCAGTTCCTATCTCAGAGCACAACAGAACGTGTCCCTCTGGATCAGGCAGCAAAGGGTGGGCCATCATTGGAGTTTGCTGTTTCCTCCACTGTGGTGTGCGGTCTCAGAGTTGGTATATTTAAGTAGGGGAGTGTAGGGGGGTGAAGCCCACCACTTCAATTAGTGTTTAAAGTATTAAGCTTTTTTTTTTTTTTTTTTGCACGGAACACCAACTTCTTTCCCTGGGAAAGAAATCTATGTTCCGTCAGTTCGCTCCTTCGAGATTTCGAACATTTCAGTTTGATGAAATTGCATTCGGCGTTTTCAGCATTCGATGTGCTGATATAGACCCCTTCTTTGTGTTGGTTTTCTTTTGTTTGTTTGCTATCCTTAAAAGGGTATATTAGCTGCCATATAGTTCTACAGCTTAAATACTTCCTTGACTGGTGGTATGTGTGGGTCTGGAAAGCTTCTTTCCTTCTAGCCTCCCAGGGGTACTGCAGTATGCTGCAGTCAGTTTTGAGTTGGGTACATGCAGACGTCACATGTATAGTTGATGTAGGTTTATGGCTCTGACATGCAACGTCACAAGTACGTGTTATCCAAAGACTTTGGTATACTGGCCGGGTATCCGATGCTACAGGCAGCAACCTCCCTACTGTTATGAATACTGCAACAGGGAAGAGAGAAACAGCTGTGGTTATGCCAAGTTCTTACACAACAATTTTGTTTTTGCCGTCAGTGTTGCTGTTCTGATTCTTTGGTCTTCCTGTCATACAGAAGCCTGCATCAGCGCAATTTCCAGAGTTTTTGCATTATCCCCAACTGACAGACATCCGCCTGGATGTCAAGGTATAATTAGGGTGTCCATTGGCACCATCTTCTGTTCTTTCTGGCTGTGCGGTCCGATGCGCTATGCTGAGCGTCATTTGGCTCGTTTTTCCAGAGAACATCTTTATCCAGTCGGATAATGATCAGAAAAAGTCAACAATTGCTGAAAGTGTGGAAAGTAAATCCTGCACAAAGATTTTCACTCATTTTGTTTGTTCTACTTGGGACCTCAGCATAATGTCCCTTAATTGTCCAGACTGTGCAAAATTTCATGCAAACCCCCCAAAACACAGGGCTAAGGTACTAGCCACCCATGTGGAGTCTTCCTCTTCAGTTTCCCCAGTGGTATTGCAATCCACTGCTACCACAGGACCTCAGCACACTCCAGATGTTATGTTGTCCATCTTGCCTTCCTTCTTTCTGGATGGGTTCGGAGCTGATCTTGGCACCAACTCTGCCACTTCTAAAGCTCAAACAGTACTTACTGGCCCGAGGCTAACCCCTTATCCCAGCATGCATAGCGGTAGCTACCCTGACCTCATTTACCGCCAGCAGCGTCGAGATTGTGTTCTGCTGGCTCAGGCTAAGTAGTCCAATTTTTTTTCTATCAAAATTGCTGCTGTTCAGGTTTAACTGTCTTATTACCCCTGTACTTGTTAACAGTTGTTGTTT
Source organism: Protopterus annectens (assembly GCF_019279795.1). NCBI lineage: Eukaryota > Metazoa > Chordata > Ceratodontiformes > Protopteridae > Protopterus > Protopterus annectens. The sequence goes on along the minus strand of NC_056741.1, from coordinate 770,993,266 downwards.
GTGCTTATAGGCTGTCGTTTTCTCTCAGGCCTGTTTTGTCTGTGTTTTGTCAGCTGCCCGTTTTTTTATTCAGGGTTGTGTTCTCTCCCTTTCCCTCCCTGCTTCTTAGAGAAAAAGCCATTTAAGTTAAAGGCTTTCTCCCTTTGGGAGTTTTAGCCGTTTAAGTTAGAGGCTTCCCTCCTTATTTTCTATCCCTCTTCAAATAAAATAAAATCTCTTTCCTTTAGTACATTCCTTTTTGTGTATAATTATGTCTAAAGAGTCCATAGAGCAGTCAGGCTTTAAAAAATGTGACTCGTGTTGCCAAAAAATGTCCCTTATGGATGGGCACACGAGTTGCGTTTACTGTTTAGGTGCGGTCCACCTTCAAGATTCATGCTCTGTGTGCCATGCTTTCAGAGCACGAGTGTTGCAGGAAAGGAGCAATAAGTTGATTCTAAGAGGGTTGTTAAAACCTCAGGTTCAGGTTGCTTCGGTTACTCAGCCTCCAAAATCTGATGATAAACGAGCTTCTCTGTCGGCTCCACCTTTAGTGCCGATAAAGGCAAAATCTAAATCTTCGGATCCTTCGGAATGGATTGTTGGCTCCAAAGATTCCTCTGTTCCAGCGGCTCTATCTGTGGCTTCGGAGCCATCTCGGACTCGCAAGAGGTTGAGATCCCCTTCATTTGACCCTGTACCTCGGTCACCATTGTTAGTCAGAAGCAGGTAGTCACCAGTCCTCAGCCCACTCCTCAGCCCACTCCTCTCAGTCATCCAGGAGTTTATCGGATGATGTGGAGAGAGTGGTGAAGAGGCTACTTAAGACACTGGTATTTGCTCAGTTGTCAGGGTCAGCCCAGAAGGAAGTGGCTCTATTGTCTGGTCCAGCCCCTATCTCGGTTCCTCCTCCGACTGCTTCCAGTTTGGAGCTGGAGTGCATGGAAGTAGTGGCGGTGGAACCATCTGTTCCGATGACCCTTGCTCTGTCAGTTTCGACATTTGCTCTGACCTCCTTGACGGTCCTTTCCATCGAGAGGTCTGGGTGCCGAGACTCCCTCGTTGGATCCGAGGGGGAAGTGGCATCGTAACCTTGTCCGACCCCGCTCTCCCTCTCGGAGCGTCGACACAGGTGAATTCAGCTACCACATCTGCCTCTGAACCATCACCTTCGGTGCGGAGGTCTCCAGGTGCCTCTGAGCCAGAGCCTCCCTCCATTTCGGACTGCAGTGCCTTTGAGGTGATGAGTGTGCTGTTCACCGAGATGGCCCCACCCTCCGCTCCATTGGCTCCGTCCCCTTCAATACCCATGTCTGCCTCGGATCCTTCTCTCCGTCCCAAGTGTAGGGAACCTATGCCCCACTGAGTGACCCCTCTTCTTCCGAGACCTCTCCTGAGCATGTCTCAGAAGAGGTTCTCAGGAATAAAAAAAAATGTAAGAGGAAGCATGTGGACTTAATGAGTCCGTCACCTCTGACATGTACTTGGATGACTTGGAAGGGTCTCCACGGTCCCCCTCTGAAGATGGCTCATTCTTAGACATTCTGGAGATCCTTAGAGGGGGAACTGGAAGCCCCTTGTCCCTTCTGATGAGTCCGTGTATCTGGACGCATTTGTTTCCCGACCTTCCATCTCCTGGGTGTCTCCGTCTTTTGACCCACTTCTGACTGTTGAGTCGAAAGGCTTGGACTGCTCCAGAGTCCATGGAGCCTGTTTCGATAAGGCCAAACAAATTTATGACTGCACCAGATGACAAGTCCTTCCTCTCCAAAAGCGTGCCAGTTGATCCTATGGTGATGGCAGTAGCCACCAAGAAGGAACTTGCGGAGACTTCCTCTTCTATCCATCCAGCAAACAAGGGGTCTAGAGCCATGGATAGGTATGGGAAGCGTGTTTTCTCTTCAGCGGCCTTTACTGTTCGGTCGCTGAACTACTTACACATTTTACAAGGCCTGGCAAGATATAAAAGAAGATCAATAAGTACAGTGCATAATATCCAGGGGTTACAAAATTCACTTCTCCCAAGCACCCCCAAGATGTCAAAAATCAACAATCCCAGATGTTCCACCCAGTCTTTCGGATCAAGCAGCTGTAGAAATAAAAACTTTGCTGCAAAAAAGAGCCATTCAGGAAGTCCCCGCAGACCCGATAGAATCCGGAACTTACTCAAGGTTCTTTTTCATTTCAAAGAAGACCGGGCTGGAGACCGATCTTGGATCTCAGCAAGTTAAACAGGTCAGTAAAAAAGACGAAGTTCTGGATGGTGACACTGCAGTCCATTCTACCTTTTTTGGGTCAGGACGATTGGATGTGCTCTATCGATCTCCAGGACGCATACTACCACATAAAAATGGACAGACGATATTTACGCTTCTGGCTGGGAGCCAGTCATAATCAGTTCAGAGCTCTGCCCTTTGGCTTCACCACAGCCCCCAGGGTGTTCAAATGCATGGCAGTCATGGCTCAACTGAGACGTTTGGGATTTCAGGTGATGTTCTTCATCTCACATTGCTGCAGTCCTTACACTTGGGTAGTCCGCTGTCCTCGGTCGGCCCGAATATCAAAGTATTAGGCTGACGTCGGTCAAGGCGCTTAAGACTGACATCAGGACGTCAGGGTACAAATGCGCATGACCGACGTCATATCCTCAGTCTTTTTTGCCGCATGGTCCGATGCAGAAGCAGCGTTGCAAGTGCCGTTCGGCGTTCTGAAATTTTTCGAATTCGGAGTTTCAGACCGAGTCAAAGTTGGCTAAGTACCCGTTGGGAATATTTTAGTTTTTCTTGCCTCAGTGGTTTACCGGATGTCAGAAAAAGTGAATAACTGTATTTCTTGTGGGAAGCAGATACCGCATAGAGATTATCATACTTTGTGTATTCCTTGTTTGGGGCCTGAGCACGGCGTTGTTGGGTGTCGCTTTTGTGCTAGGTTTAATAAGCGCACTATTAGCGAAGGTTATATTGTGCCAGGTTGGTCTTGAGCGGTGCAATTACAATATGCCGCCGGATGCTCCGGCGCCGCTTCTTCAAGAAGCGCAAAGACAAAGCAGCTAAACCCAGGCAAGAAGAGTCGTCCGTGCGGACGCCGGTTCTTTGAGGCGTCAGTGGAACCGGTGGTTCCACCGGAGGCTTCTCTGGAGTCCCAAGGGGAGACTTTGATATTGCAGGATGTGGCCTCTCAGGAGGCAGGTCAGGCTGAAGGGGCTTCTCAGGTTACTGTACTCCCCTCCCTTCCTAGGGTGGTTAGGCCCTCTCCTTCTGTTTCCAAGGCTTCTCCCAGAGGCAGGCCAGGTTTAGCTTCTGTTGGTGTCACTCCTAGTTCTTCAGGATCTGTGCCCAAGAAGCACATGCTCAAAATGGCAGAAGATTTAATTACTTTGATTAGAGGTTCTTTGCCCCCTCCTGATAAGAGGCCTAGGGTGGAACCAGAGTTGGGGAGTTTTGAGCAGGTTTCGGATGTTTCAGAGTCTTCGGCTGAAGACTTGCAGGAGTATTCTCCTTATTCTGATTCTGATGTGGATGATTCTACTCCTTCTGCTTCTCCTCCAGAGGATTTTTCCTTTTCAGAGACTCTTCATTCTATGAGGGAACATTTTAAGTGGGAAGGTCAGGACTTCTCTGATTCCAGGAAAAGACTTAGGGAATTTTTGCTTTTACCCCAGCATAGGCCTTTGGCTATTCCTCCTGTTCTGGATGTTGTGGAAGATGTGTTTGCAGAGGCTTCACTTAATCCTGATTCTTTGCCTCCTGCTCCTGTTAAACCGGACAGGTATTACAGGGTGCCTGAAGCTCATAAATATCTGTATAAGAGTCCTAGGGCGGACCCAGAAATAGTTAGTCAGGGACCTAAGGGTGTCAAGGCCTCTGTGGTAAAAAATCCGGTTCCTCCAGATAAAGAGGCCAGAGCTTTGGATAGATGGGGAAAGAAAGTCTATACTTCTTCCACCTTAGCTATGAGGGCTTTGAATTGCCAGTTTCACATGTTGAAATATCAAAACTATCTTCTTTCTCAATTGAAGTCTAAGGTAGATGCTCTGGCGGAAGGCATTGAGTGTAAAGAATTACAAGATTTGGTACATGTTTCTGAACAGGTGGGTAAGCATTCTTTACAATGTGGATTTGATGCTGTACAGGCCTCGTCTAGGGTGGCTGCCACTGGGTCAGTTCTTCGCAGGCACGCCTGGCTGAGGGATCAGAACTTATCTGACCATGTTAAGACAAGGATTTTAGATGCTCCTTTACAGTCTGATGTATTGTTTGGTTCACCTGTGGAGGCAGTTTTAAAGAAAATGGAAGACAAGGCTAAGTCTATGCAGACTGTTAAAGATTTTTTGCAAGTTCAGCCTCCGAAGTTTAGTAGGAATTGGCCTGCTAAGGGGTGGACGTACCCTTCTTATGATTCACAGTCTAGGGGAAGATCTAGATGTGGTAGGGGTAGAGCTCAGGGCTCTTTCAGACCTAGAACAGGGAGTTCACCTGCACAGTCTTTGGGTGAGGGCAGGGGCACCAGTCCTTTCGTAAACAGGCCCAATGACCTACCTTTTCAGCTGCCAGAGCCTTCTTGTCTGGCAGCACCTTTGGGAGGAAGGTTGGCACTCTTCAAAGAAAATTGGAGTTTAATTACCCAGGACAGATGGGTATTGGATATTATACACCAAGGTTACAGGTTTTATTTCCATACCTTGCCGCCTTTCAAAGGCATGCCAGACGTTCCTCCTCAGCAAATAATAGAGGCTCACAAACAAATTTCTCTGCTGCTGCAAATAGGGGCCATACAGCCGGTCCCTCTGCCAGAAGTAGGCCTAGGATTTTATTCTCGCCTGTTCCTAGTACCAAAGAAGGGGAACACGTGGAGACCAATTTTGGATTTATCTATCCTCAACACTTATCTGGACATTCCCAAGTTCAAAATGTTGACGTTACAACAGCTTTTACCTCTGCTGGGCAAAGATCACTGGATGGTGACTCTGGATCTCAAGGAAGCTTACCTTCATGTTCCTATCAGGCTAAGTTGCAGGAAGTATCTGCGTTTTCGAGCTGGGACTTCTCATTATCAGTTCTCTGCATTGCCCTTTGGCTTATCTACTGCCCAGAGTGTTCACAAAGGTTCTGGCTCCAGTGATAGCTTTCTTCAGGCTAAAAGGAATACAGATCTATCCTTATTTGGACGATTGCCTGATTCTGGCCAAAGGAAGGACGAGCTTCTTGATCATTTGCAATATGTGATAGCAGTGCTAAGATGCCTGGGGTATCCTGTGACCGAAATAAAGTCCAGTCTAGTACCCTCTCAAGACATGTGCTTTCTGGGTGTGAGACTGAATACAGCATCCCAGATGGCCTTTTTGACCCCGGACAAACAAAAGAATCTTTCCCTTTACTTCCATCAATTGTCTCATCAGTCCAGGCTGACTGCAAGGACAGTCCTTCAAGCCTTGGGGTTCATGGCATCTTGTATTCTGGTGCTTCCCAATGCCAAACTGCATATGAGGAAGCTACAATGGTATCTCAAAATGTATGGACACAGCACTGCCAAGATATGGACACTGTCATTCAGATAATACCTTGCATTCAAAAGGAATTTTTGTGGTGGGCTCAGGAATGTCACCTAAACAAGGGACTCTCTGTGACCCGGCCAGAGGCGAGTCAGATTCTAACGACAGATGCCTCAGACAAAGCTTGGGGAGCTCATCTAAATGGAAAGTGGATACAAGACACGTGGCCTGCCAGACTACAACATCTACATATCAACTTGAAGGAGATGTTAGCAGTCCAATTTGCATTAATTGCTTTCAAGGATTTACTTCTTCCAGGGCAGGTGTTGGTTCTAACAGACAACACAACTGTCATGTGGTACATCAACAAGCAAGGGGGAACACTTTCTTTGGGTTCTCAGGGCAAGCCTGTGTCAAAACAAACTATTTCTAAGTGGATTGGGTTTTGTATTGCTTTCTGTTATTCCCATCATGGTAAGGAGGTTCCAGCTGGGATTAGGCCTCATTCCACTAGAGCTACTGCCACTTCTACAGCTTTTTTAAGGGGGGTGGCAACTAAAGATATTTTGGAGGCAGCTACTTGGAGTTCAGTGCATACTTTCTCTAAGCATTACCACCTTCCACTTTACTCTAAATCTAGGGCTGGGTTTGCCACTGCTAGTTTACAGGGCATTTTGGCAGCTCCTACTACTTTATAGTTTTGCCATCCTCCCTTACCTCTGCTTTGGGATTCTACCCAAGTGTAAGGACTGCAGCAATGTGAGATGAAGAACATAGTACAGTTTTGTACCTACCATAAATGTAGATGTTCGAAGATCCACATTGCTGCAGTCCAATTTACCCTCCCTCCTTCCCCTCTGTTAAGAGGCAGTTGTGTGGTTTGGGTTGTAAATATTGTGCATATTGTATATATTATTCATATGATTAGTGCAAGGGTGGTTGGTTGTTTTTTGCTGTCTTTTGGTTTTGACCTTTCTGTTTAGGGTCTTCTGACATCTGGGGCAAGAAAAGACTGAGGATATGACGTCGGTCATGCGCATTTGTACCCTGACGTCCTGATGTCAGTCTTAAGCACCTTGACCGACGTCAGTCTAATACTTTGATATTCGGGCCGACCGAGGACAGCGGACTACCCAAGTGTAAGGACTGCAGCAATGTGGATCTTCGAACATCTACATTTATGGTAGGTACAAAACTGTACTTTTCCTTATCTAGACAACTGGCTCCTCACTGCCACCACCATGCATCACCTTCTATGGGCTAGGAACCACACAATGTCCTGTTTCTATGTTGCAGTATTCTTAGTGTAGGATTTCCTGCCTTCAGGTGACTCGTACATTGGCTCCTATACAAAAGCTTCAGCTTGGCTGTTGCAGCTGCATTGGACATCACACGTAGGGCCATAAACCAGGGACCTTAAGTGTGACGTCTGCACGCACAATCCTCAGAACTTTTCAGCCACAGACTACTTCGCATCATACGATCGCTATGCAGAAGTCGGATCGATTATAGATAAGTAACCTATTGGGTTTTTTGCATTTCTAATTTTTTACCGATCTTTCTCATTGCTTAGGCTTGGTTGTTGTATCTTTCAGCTGACGTCAGGGGAAAAAGGGAAAGTGCCAATGGGAGCACCAAATTCCCCATAAAGGACACCCATGATAAATGAGTCTTCTGCTTAGGCCGGGAACACGATCCGAATGCCTGCCCTATTTGTAAATCTTTTGTGCCTAAGACCTTACATAGCCTTCTGGCAGCTTTAAACATTTACTTAGAAAACCAATGCCTCAAAACAGCTGGCTCTCAGGATGGATCCCGCTTCGGAGGCCGCCCAAGAACCTCTGCATAAGAAGGCCAAGATGCCTAGGCCTTCATCGCCTGCCACTTGCACCTGGCTGCCCCGCCAACTACCGATTTTGAGTTGAGCGCTCGGCAGATCCATCGGTTCCATCGACCTCCCTCACGGAGGCCACTGCACAGCCGACATCCAGTACATCCACGGAGCTTTCTCAGACACAGACGCCTGTTGATGTCGAGGGGGAACCAGGTTTGGTGGTTCCTTTGACCAGGATCCAGACCACAGATACAGCCGCTGCCAAACCCAGCTCTAAACCGACTCCAACCAAAAAGAAGCAGAAAACAAAACATATTATGCCTGCTTCTTGAAGCCCCTCCAGACTGGGACACCTTCACCTCTTCTCTTATGCAGGCATTTATAGCCTTTAGGCCTTCTGCCTAACCCACAGCTACATTGCCTCTCTTAAGCCCTAAGCCTGCATCTGCTTCTTCTATTCCCATGGCTCCTCTCCTTGAGGAAGAGCATGAATCTACCTACTCTTCCTCGGATGAATCCATCTCTTAGGCATCCCAGATTGCTTCTCCCAAGGAATATTACTCTCCTGATGAGGGTTCTGTGGAAGGGGATTCTCCACCTGAAGTCATTACAGTTGGTGAAACCATCACCAAAATGAAAGACCATTTCAAATGGGATGCTTCCCAAATGACAAACCCAAAAAAGATACTTTGAACTGCTGGAAGTGGAGTCCCCCTCCCCTTCAGCTGTACCCCCTGTTCTTCCTGCATACTTAGATGCCTTTACTGCAGCCTCTAGAATTCCTGACTCTCATCCACCTGCACCTAAGCACCCAGACAGCTTCTATAAGGTGCCAGAGGAACAAACATTCCTCATAAAGCCACCCTTAGCAGACCCAGCAGTGATTGCCACTGCTCCTGATAAACAGTCTAGGTTGTTACCTTCTGCCTCCCTATTGCCCAGTGGTAAAGATAGCAAATCCATGGACAGGATAGGCAAGAAGGTGTACACTTCCTCTACTTTGGCCTTCAGAGCCATCAACTGTCAAACACACATGAGCAAGTATGCCCTGGACATAGTATCCCAAGCCACCTCTGTGCTGGCTTCAACTCCTGACAGTCCCATTAAAATGCATATCTCCTCCAAATCGTTCTTAGCACTACAAGTGGCTAGACACTCTAAGATGCAGCTACGATGCTGCAGAAGCTTCTGCTTGCTCTGCAGCATCAGCATATGTCCTTAGGAGATATTCCTGGCTTAGACTACAGAATCTGCCAGAGGACTTGGAAGTCCAAAATCTTGGAGCCCCTTGGATCACAACTTCCTCTTTGGAAAGCAATCTTCAGACCTATTTAATAATCTGCAAGAAAAAAGCAAAGAATTACAGGGTATTAAACATCTCCTGGTATCCCCCTATACCCAAGTTCTATAGGAACTACCCGGAAAAGACTACTTTTGTTAGGCGTAACCCACATTCTGCTGCCTCCTCCTCCAGACCCAGCAGAGGAACTAGAAGACATTCCTCATCCAGGCCCATTGGCCCACCTCCTCAGCCTAGATAACCCTTTCAGGACAGGGGAGATCCTAATAATGCGTGACTGCCTTGCTTATCTGCCCCTCTCAGCTTGCCTTACCCACTGTCTTCCCTTCTGGCAGAAAATCACCAGAGACCAATGGGTATTAACCATTATTCAAAAAGGATACTTTCTATCCTGGAAACAAATTCCCCCCTGGAAGGGCATTCCATTTCCCCCCAAAAAAATGCCATCTCCTTCCACAAATTCTGTCAGACCTGCAACAACAAGGCACAAAAGAGCCTGTTCCCACAGGACAAGAAGGAAAGGGATTCTACTCCCGCCTCTTCCTGGTCCCTCGAAAGGATGGTCCCTGAAGACCCATTTTGGATCTCTCCTTCCTTAACCTTTACCTGCAGGTATCATCCTTCAAAATGCTGTCACTTCACACTCTCTTACCCCTCATGCCCTCAAATGTTTTCATGGTCACCTTGGACCTAAAAGATGCTTACCTGCACATTCCCATCAGGGCCTCACACAGACGTTTCCTGCATTTCTCTGGCCCATCCTCGCACTTCCAATTTATAGCCTTGCCCTTTGGTTTATCAACTGCCCCAAGAGTGTTTACAAAGTGTCTAGCTCCAGCAGCTGCCTTCTGCAGGATCCAAGGAATCCAAATGTACCCATACCTGGACATCTTTATCCTAGCGCAGTCAGAAGATTCCCTCTTAAGACATCTACACTTCACTGTGTCCCTACTACAAAGTCTAGGGTTCACCCCAAACCTCAAGAAGTCCTCCCTGAACCCAGACAGGGACAAGCTTTTCCTAGGTTGCAGAATCAATACAAAACGAATGAAAGCCTTTCTCCCACAGGACAAGGTTCTATCTGTAACTTCCCATTTCCAGGAAGTCTTGCTCTCCCAGACAGTCACTGCAAGGCAATTCCTTTGATTCCTGGGATTGATGGCAGCAACCACTCCCATGCTACCATTGGCCAGAATGCATATGCAAAAACTGCAATGGTACCTCAAAATTATCTGGTCACAACACCAGAGTCACTTGGAACAAGTTATCCCCCTTCTTCCCTGTTTAAAGAAGGAAATCCTTTGGTGGATCCAACAAGTACAACTAAACCTGGGGCTTCCACTGCAGACTCCTCAATCCACACAAATATTGCATACAGATGCCTCAGACTCAGGTTGGGGAGTCACCTCGAGTCCAAGCTCAGTGGCAACCTTCCATGAAAACCAAACATATCAATGTAAGGGAGATTACAGCAGTTCTTTTAGCTGTACAGACCTTCATACCCCTACTGCTACCAGGTCCTCTTCTGATAGTGGCAGACAGTACCACTGTAATGTGGTACATCAACAAAAAGGGAGGTACCAAGGCATACCAATTGTGCAGGCTAGCCCTACTAATTTGGGACCTAGCATCCCAGCACAATCTATCCTTGCAAGCCAGCTACATCCCTTCTCAGGACAACAAGCAAGCAGACCTCCTGAGCAGAACATCCTCTCCACAACACGAATGGATGCTAGACAGAACGGTCTTCCTAGACATAGTCCACCGGTGGGGCACTCCACAAATAGACCTGTTTGCCTCCCCCCAGAACAGGCAGCTGCAGACCTTCTGCACAAAGACTCCCCCCAAGCCTGGAGAGTAAGACGCCTTTAGTTTCACCTGGGAAAGAAGTTCCTTTACGCCTCCCCCTTTCCCTCTGATTCAGAAAGTCCTTGTGAAAATCAGGAAGGACAAACCAGAAATCTTGCTAGTGACTCCCTACTGGCCAAGGCAGCACTGGTTCCCCCTTCTACACAATTTAGCCAAGGGCAATCACTGCATGTTGCCCCACAAGGTGGACCTTCTGACACAAGACAAAGGAACTCTCCTACACACACACTTGCAAATGCTATCCCTGACTTATGGGTGATAAATTTTTAACCCCATTCAGTCACCACTACTCAGAGGACGTGCTATCAGTCCTGAGGGAGGCCAGGAAACCCACTATTAGAAAATCATACCTTGCTAAATGGGAAAGATTTGCTCAGTGGTGTTTGGGATAGGAAAGGGACCCTTACGAGGCTGACATCCCCCTAGTCCTTGCATGTGTCAACTTATAAAGGGTGGACTTTCCTATTCTTCAGTGAAAGTGCACCTCTCCGCATTATCAGCCTGCTTACCTCTAGAGCCTCCCTTGTTAGCCAGGCTACATGTGAAACTTCCTTAAAGGGGTCTTGCACATTAGCCCACCCAAGAAGCCTATCCCTTCTCCATGGGACCTGAACGTCTTCCTGGAAAAACTCACCCAGCTCCCCTTCAAACCGGATAATACAGCCTCTCTACAGTTTTGTAGTTGGAAAACAGTACTGTTAGTGGCTATTACCTCTGCCCGAAGGACCTCAGAGCTACAAGCCTTAATGGCATGCTCACCTTACACCATTTTTCATAGAGACAGGGTCACACTGAGAACTAACCCCTCCTTCATGCCCAAGGTAGTCAGTGACATCTCTAAATCAATCCATTCACTTACCCAGTTTTTTCCCCCTCTCCCAATAACCAAGGTGAGAGGATACGCCACTCCCCAGATGTCCACAGGCAACTGAGATTTTACCTGGACAAGACTAAAGACATTAGGAAATCCAAACAACTCTTCGTATCTTTCCACCCCAGGGCATTGGACAAAGCAGTCCCCAAACAGACTATTGCATCCTGGATTCGAAAGGCAATCTGTTTCTGCCACTCACACCATGGAAAACCCCCTCCAGTTGGGGTTAAGGCACACTCCACAAGAGCAGTGGCCACTTCTAAGGCCTTCCAAAAAGGCATGGACACAGCTTCCATTATGGAAGTAGTTACATGGTCCACTATCCACACTTTCACCAAACATTACAAATTGGACCAAATCTCCAAAGCATGTGCAGGATTTGCCAGGGCAATCCTACAAGGCTTTGTGGAATCATCTTCTGCATCTGCCACCCTTACATCAAACTTAAGCTGTGGTACTCTCCCACACCAAGAAAGCTGCAACATAGGAATAGAAGGACATAAAATAGTTGTGTAAAATCTTACCATAACCATAGATGGCTTTCTTTTCCATGTTGCAGTATTCCTTCCCACCCATCATTCCCCCTCACAGACTCTACCAGTCTAACTGCTCCCTGATGCCTCTCTCCATTACGGAAGAGACCCAGGGCCTTATACATGTCACTTTTGGCAGCCTATCCTGTTGGGCCATCTACCTTCCTACTTAGCTTCAAGTTCTGAGGATTGTGTGTGCAGATGTCACACTTAAGGTCCCTGGTTTATGGCCGTACATGTGATGTCCCACGCAGCTGCAACAGCTAAGCTGAAGCTTTTGTATAGGAGCCGATGTACGAGTCGCCTGAAGGCAGGAAATCCCACACCAAGAATACTGCAAAATGGAAGAGAAGGACATCCATGGTTATGGTAAGATTTTACACAACTATTCTATTCACACTTGTGCACGCCTTGGAATTGCAATAAATTACGAAAAATTTGCCTTGTTGCCTTCTCAGTGCATTACTTTCATAGGCGCTCAGCTAAACACAAGAGACATGATAGCCAAGCTTCCACAAGAAAGGGTGCTTGCCATTCGAGATCAGGTGTCTCTTATTTTGTCAAAATCAAAGGGTCAGGCTCAATTTGTCTTGAAAGTCTTGGGGTTAATGGCGGCTGCCATTACTCTAGTAACGCTAGCCCGTTATCACATGAGGATTCTGCAATGGCTTCTCTTCACTCAGTGGTAGTATCAGGATTTGCCAGTGTCACACATGATCTTAATCACAGATGCAAGAAAGATCTACAGTGGTGGCTCCACTCTCCCCTAGTCACTGTGGGCAGACCCTTTGTAGCCCTCTTCCAGCAGCCACAGTGATCACAGATGCTTCCCAGATAGGGTGGGGGGGGGCATTATCTTGGACAAACAGTCCAAGGAACTTGGCAACCTCACGAGTACCATTTGCACATCAATGTCCTGGAGATGAGAGCGGTGTTACTAGTGTTGCAAGCACTTCACGACTCTCTCCCTTTGGGCCATATAGCAGTTCAGACTGACAGCATGTCAGTACATCAACAAGCAGGATGGGACCAAATCCTAACCCTTATGTCGGGAGGACCTTTAGGTATGGCAATGAGTTATCTCCTCTGTGTTTTCTGGTTGCAACGTACGTTCTGGGGAAGTCCAACGTGATAGCGGACAAGCTCAGCAGGGCAATTCACATGCCCCACGGGTGGTCTCTGAAACAAGATGTGGCAGATATGATTATCTACAGTTGGGGCCAGCCACACTGCGATCTCTTCACCTCTCACCTAAACAACAAATGCAGCAGCTATTTTGCCCTAGTTCCACCTCCAGGACAGTCACCCAGAGATGCACTGGTCCACAATTGGCCCCCACCCCGGGATCCTTTATGCTTTTCTCCCCTTTTCTTTAATTCCAAAAGTTCTTCAGAAAGCAAAGTTGCTGAGTTGGAAGCTGATCCTCATTGCTCCGTACTGGCCTCATCAGATATGGTTCCCGTTCTATCACATTACTTGAAAGAGGAGCCTTGGATTCTGGACCCGGTTCCGGACCTTCTGACACATCAGTCGGGCGCTCTTCATCCTTCCATTCAAACTCTCAAGCTGACAGCTTGGTTTTTCCACTTCCAACCCTAGCCAGGCTCCCTAATATCTCTCTGATGGTTCAGCATATTTTAGTTTCTTCCCATAAACCAACAACTAGGAAGCTTTATGCTAGTAAATGGAAGAGGGTTCTCACTCTGGGCTGAACATAATGACATTGATTATTTTACAGCTCCAGTTGCAAAAACTTTGGATTTCCTGGCTGAAACCTCGAAAAAGGAGCAGCTGGTGCTACGATTCGTGTTTAACTGGCTGCTATTTCTAACTTTCATGTGGGACTCCTAGATTCTAATCTCATGTCCCATAAGTTATGCAAGGCCTTTTTGAAAGGTGCTACTCTATTACGGCCTCCCATCTGAGAACCTCTCCATCCTTGGGATTTATTCCTAGTACTAGCTGCTTTGATTCTTCCTCCATTTGAACCAGCTGCTTCTTGTTCTCTGAAGTTCTTATCATGGAAGACATTCTTCTTGGTCACAATTACATCAGCTAGGTGGGTCTCTGAGTTACAGGCACTTTCTGCCCTCCTTATATGATTTTTTCACAAGAATAGAGCATCTCTTAGAACTAATCCTTCCTTTTTACCAAAAGTCTGCTCGGACTATAATTTGAATCAGGCAATTGAACTTCCTGTTTTCTTTTGAAATTATGGCATCAAGGCAGAGTACAAATTACATCAATTGGATGTCCACAGACAGTTACGATTTTATCTTCCAAGGACCAAAGACACTAGAAAATCAGGTCAACTGTTTTTAGCTTTTTCTCAGAGCAAACAAGGCTCATCGGTTTCCAAAGTGACTCTCTCAAAATGGTTGTCCAGTACTATTGCTTACACCTATGAGTATTGGAATGTGTCAGTCCCAGGGAAAGTCAGGGGACATTCTACCTCCATTGCTTTTCAAGCTAAGCTTCCCTTAGATACTATTTGTGCAGCCGCCACATGGACTACTTCTCATACCTTCATTACTCATTACAAAGTGGACATGGCTTCTCGGAACAGGGCATCCTTTGGTTCCATGGTTCTGGTCTCTATTCCAGTGAGACACCCAGGATTTAGGTGCTATGGATGCTGTCCCATCCAGAAAGCAGGAAGGTTAGATGGGCACCATAATATAAAGAAGTTATGTTCTTACTATAACGTTCCATGTTTGTTGTCCTTTGTCTTGCCTTCCTTCTTGTGTCCCCTCCCTCCTACCCCCATCCTGGATGATTGAGAGGATTTTACCTTTTGGCTGATATGGCTGAGTATCCTTTGTCTTTCGACCTTTGATGTATTCCTTGTCACCATTTTTCCTTTCCTGTTGGTACAAGGAGCCTTTCCTGTTGGTACAAGGAGCCTTATTGTTTACTTAACTCTTTTATTAGGTATTTTGTGTGTGTCCCTATGTAGTGGTTAGTTCTCTCAAATGAGATCTGGGTAGCTACCGCTATGCATGCTGGGATAAGGGGTTAGCCTAGAGCCAGTAAGGACTGTTTGAGCTTTAGAAGTGGCAGAGTCTGAGCCGAGATTGGCTCCAAACCCATCCAGAAAGAAGGAAGGCGAGATAAAGGACAACAAACATGGAATGTTATGTTAAGAACACAACTTCTTTTTTTGGCTAGTGTCATTATGAAGAAAGACAAAAACAGCAAGGACCCTGACTTACAAGGAAGCTTTGGCTGTAATCCATAAGTTGACTGACCCAGAACAGGAGCTTTTGCAGTCCCTTGGTCCAGCGACTACTAGGCCCGAACCCCCTGATGCAACCCCTTCGGGAGGCTGCCATGGTCTCTGGCCTACCTACAAGCATTACCACGGCGCGCACACTCGCCAGGTCTGAGGTCACTTAGTAAGCCTCAGCTTCCAATGTCCATGTCAAGGTTTTCTAGGGAGACGCCCTCTCTAATTTGACTACTAAAAGCTGAACTAAAATTGCAGTCTGACCGCCACAACCTCAGCTCACCCCTTTCAAGCGGATGCCAAAACCGAAGTAAACCACTTCATTTCCTTTGCCCTGGGTCCAGCCATCACTTCTCATATCAAAGCTCAAGACCTTTTAAAAATAGCACAGGAATTCATGGCCTCTGTGAAATCCAGAGAGCCCTTTCATACTTCTGCAATCAATGCTTTCCATCCAAAAGAAGCAGGAGAAATGGTCTTTCTAGAAGCAGCAAATTCCTCTGAAAATGAGAAATTTTCTTACACTCTGGCCTGTTGCCCCCACAAACCTACCCAGATTCTGATTACACCCTTTCATCTGCCTCCTCCTCAGGACCTTTCCTTTCAGGATACCCTACATAGAATGAAGGAACCTTTCAACTGGGAAGGCAAACAGTTCTCACAGGCTCCGACCCATTATAGTTAACTGTTAAGTGTGCTTTACAGTTAACTGTTAAGTGTTCTTTCTTTCAGAGTATGGGAAGTCTCTGGGACAGTAATCTATCCCTCCAACATGTCCTGTTTATTGTGGTGACAAGGTTTAGGTCCCTAGAGCATGTAGCTCGGAGGGATTGGGATTTCTTTAGGTGTAGCATGTCCAACAGCTCTGGGTTTGACATAGCTTTATATGTTAGGCAGAGATCACCTTGGAGTAGGTGATACGCTACGGAGTAGGCGATGTGCTATGGAGTAAAGCTGGAGTTTTTTGAGACGGTCAGTGTAGGGCATCTGTTTGAGGCCAGTATTCCTCTTTGTAAAGTACTTCTGTGGCCTTTCCAATGCTGCAGATGTCTTGTGAGGTACATTCCAAAATGGGCGTTTTACTCTATAATGGGTCTAATGAGTGTCGAGTTGAGGGAAACAGTGGCATCTTTTTTTCCTTGATGAGAACCCTTTTGTGATGAGGTGTGCCATGTAGAAGGATTTCCTGACTACTGTGGCAATGTTATTATCAAAGGAGAGACTACTGTCCACCTGGGTCCCAAGTTCTCTTATCACACATTCGGCGTCAAGTAGACTGCCGCCTGTGTGGTAGTTCATGGGTACAGAGTTTTTACCAAAGGGGATGACAGTGCACATTTTGACATTGAGCTTGAGGCCATGGCTCTGACATCAGGCATCCATCTCAGTGAGGCCCTTCTGTAGGATGTCCACATCATTTGGGGACTCAACTATGGTTCCTAGTTTGCAGTCATCTGCGAACCTTGTTTGCCAAAGGCCTTCTGTGGTGGCCTGCACTTCAGAGAAGTAGCAGGAGAGGTCCCAGGACTGAACCCTGTGGTACTCCACTTGTCACTGGTTTGAAGTCATATTTGGAGTCTGTAACTTTTACAGTGTGGGTTCTGTCAGTGAGCTAATTGACAACCCATCTTGTGACGTAGGGATTTATACCTAGTTTAGTGAGTTTATCTAGAATTCCAGAATGGGGGATGGTGTCAAGTCTTGGCGAGATCCAGATAGGCTGTGTGTGAACCACCTTACCCTCGTCTACAGCTTTGGTGACTGCCTTAAAGAAGTCGATCAGGTTCAGGAGGCATGATCTGCCTTTCACAAACCCGAACTGGGTGGGGTCCAGAGTCTGGAGGTTACCAATGCCTTTGTTTATGAGTTCCATGATGATACGTTCCATGGCCTTACAGACCAGGCTTATCAGGCTAATAGGGCGATAGTTCTCAGGATCAGTGGTGGCTCCCCCCTTGTGGAGTGGGTAACTTGCTGTGCGCCATTCAGTGGGCACAAAGCCTGATGCACGACTGACTGAACATGGTGCTTAGGTGGGGAGCCAGTTTGTTCTGAAGCTTGTGTAAAATGCAGCCTGGGATGTTGTCCGGTCCCATGGATGCTGTTTTATTGGCTTTAGAGCGCAGCTTTTACCTGCGTAGTTGTGATTACAGGGACTTTGCATTCTTCCTGTATAGATATGGGCCCTTTAGGGAGTGAGGGGGGTTACAGATAGCACTGAACCTATCTGCCAGGACGTTGGCAATAATAGTTGGTTCTGTAATTTTTGTGATGTTGTGCAGTAACTCGGAGCAGATCTGGGTGTTGCCATTGAGATTCTTGCCATAGCTATAGAATGCTTTGTGGCTGTGCCTAGAATCAGTGGCAATTTTGTTTTCATAGCTAGCTTTGGAGGATCTCATAAGGATTCTTGGCTTCTTACTAAGGCTGACCAGGGAATTCCTCCACTCATGTGATTTTACTCTCTTTTGCAACAGTTTCTTCCTTCTGTTGTAGAGTTTGTTTATGGCAGGGGACCACCAGATTGGCTTCCTTTTTTTGGAGGATAGCGTCTTGGTTCTGTTTGGGATAACACAATCCATGCACTCGTGTAAGTGCTTATAAAGTACATCTGTGTAGGATTCAGCAGTCGTAACTGTATTGTCCATCTACATGGGTGTCATGAAGTTCGCCACTTCTGTCTTAAGAAGCATGAAGTTGGTTTTGGAGAAATTTTTTACTGTGATTTCCTTAATGGGGGGGGGGTGGAAGCAGGATGCGGATATCTAGGATGATTAGCCTATGGTCTGATCTGGCCAACGAGGAGTTGAATTCAGGTTTGGAACACCGGTCACTCATGTTGGTATGACTAGGTCTAGGATATTGTTACCCCCGGTGGGGGTATGGATAGGTTGATCCAGGGCATTGGAATTTATGAATTCCAGAAAGCGTTGAGCGAAGGAGTTGGTACACGAGTAGTTTCCCAGTTAATGGTGGGGTAGTTGAAATCGCCCATTATTAGGGTGTTTGATTGAACCCTAATATTTTCCAGTATATCAAGAAAAGAGGAGTAGGAATCCTGGGGCATGGTGGGGGATCTGTAGCAAGCTACAATTTGGATTGCAGTTTTGCCCAGAGTTAGTTGCACTTTGATAACCTCGGATGCATTATGCTGAGCAACTAGCCTGGAGGTGTGGATATCCTTAGTGAATATTGGACACACCTCCGCCTTTGGTGTTCTGGTCCAGGTTAGGTGGCTGAAAAATGTAGTATGAGTTATAGCCTGGTAATGCAGGGGTGCTCTCTGAAGCATTCAACCAAGTCTCTGTCACTGCACAGATATCAATGTTCTCCATTTTAAGGAGTGCCTCGAGGGAGTGCATTTTGAGATTTAGACTTCCAGCATTACCCTCAGTTTTTGCTTGCCTGTCCCTGTTATGGTGGTGAATGTCATTTGAACCTTGCCTAAAAAGGCACTATAGGGGCAGCAAGAGCCTTGGCTGGTATCTGGAATCCCAGGGGTGACAAGTGCAGGCCATCTCTGGCAAAGCATCATGGTCTGTTGACCATGTCGTCCCAGGCAGATACTGAATCCCCTTAGAATGACACCAGAAGCTTAGCCAATTGTTGAAGTCTGTCATTTTGTCCTTGTACTTACGGTATCATTCTGGGCGGTGGCAGGATGCTACTCAGGGCTAGGGTCATACCTGCCTGGGCTACAAGATTGGAGATCTCTTCCATGTCTCTCTTCATGTAGTCCAGGGAGGTATGTCTCAGGTCATTCACACCAATATGGACAATGACAGAGTCATATTTGTACTTGTGGAGTGACCTGAGTGCGTGGGTTATGTGGTGGATCCTGGCACCCGACAGGCAGCTGACATTAACCTTCTCCTTGTTCAGCCTGGTGAGTGGGATATCAGTGTGCCTGACTATAGAGTCACCTATGACTAGTGTGTTGGGTACGTTGCTTTGCCTTATGGGCTGTGGTTGAGTGGCACACTGAGTCTGTATGCTGTGTCTCATCTCACAAGCACCTTTATAAAAATCCAAAGGCTGAACCTTCAGTAGTCTCTATTGAGTGTATTAAAGGTATACTCAAGGAACCATCCAGACTTCCCTTGCCTGATGAGAGGTGAAAGTAGAATATTAAATACATTTTGGGGAAAAAAGCTTATATCTCTGCCACCCTGGCAATCAGTTTGAATTGTGTATGTTAAAGTACCTTGAATCTCTCCAGGAAAAAGAAAAACTAGCTAAGGTGGATGTTCTTCGTCTCACATTGCTGCAGTCATAACCTGTGGGTAGTCCGCTGTCCTCGGTCGGCCCGAATAGCAAAGAGCTGGGCTGGCGTCGGTCATTGTCGCCTAGAGCTGACGTCAGTACGTAGTAGTACTTAAGCGCATGACCGACGCCATATCCTCAGTCTTTCTTGCCGCGTGGTCCGAAGCAGAAGCAGCGTTTGCAAGTGCCGTTCGGCGTTCTGAAATTTTCATTTATCGAGTTTCAGACCGAAGACCAAGTTGGGCTAAGTACCCGTTAGAAATCTTTATCTTTTCTTGCCTCAGTTATCCTGATGTCAGAAAAAGTTAATAATTGCATTTCTTGTGGGAAACAGATACCTCATAGGGATTATCATTCTTTCTGTATTCCTTGCTTGGGGCCTGAGCACGACGTGGTCGGGTGTCGCTTTTGTGCTAGATTTAATAAGCGCACCATTAAACGGAGATTAGACTGTGCCAGGCTTGTTTTCGGTAAAAGGTGTAACTATAACATGCCGTCGGATCCCCCGACGCCCGCTACCTCTAAAAAGCGTAAAGACAGATCTTTGAAGTCTAAACCGGATGAGTCCGTTGCGGACGCCGGTTCTACTGAGCCTCCGGTTGAATCTGTGGATCCTGCCGAGGGTTCGGCTGAATCCCAGGGGGAACCTTTACTTTTACAGGAGTTGGCCTTTCAGGAGTTAGGCCCGGCTGAAGGTGCTTCTCAGGTGTCTGTAGTTCCATCCTTACAGAAGGTTATTAGGCCTTCTACTTCAGTGGCTAAAGGCCATGCTAAGGCCAAACCTTGTCTTGTTGGCCCTGGTCATAGTTCTAGCTCTCCAGCCCCTGTTCCTAAAAAGCATATGTTGAAAATGGCGGAGGACTTGATTACTTTGATCAGGGGTTCTATGCCCCCCCCAGAGAAGAGGCCTAGGGTGGAGGCAGATTGACGGAATGGATCATTCCTCAGACTACTCTGATTCCTCAGCTGAAGAAATTCAGGAATTCCCTTCTTATTCAGATTCGGATGCAGAGGACTCCTGTCCTTCTGCTTCTCCTCCAGAGGATTTTTCTTTTTCTGAGACTTTACATTCCATGAGGGAACATTTCAAGTGGGAAGGTCAGGATTTTTCAGATTCTCGGAAAAGGCTTAGGGAATTTTTGTTTCTGCCACAACATAGGCCCTTGGCTATTCCTCCTGTCTTAGATGTTGTTCAGGATGTTTTTCTGAATCTTCCCTTAATCCTGATTCTTTGCCTCCTGCCCCTGTTAAGCCGGACAGATATTACAGAGTTCCAGAAGCACATAAGTATTTGTACAAGAGTCCTAGAGCTGATCCGGAAACTATTATTCAAGGTCCGAAGGGTATTAGGGCTTCTGTGTCTAAGAATCCAGTTCCTTTGGATAAAGATTCTAGAGCTTTAGATAGGTGGGGGAAAAAAGTGTACACCTCCTCTACGCTAGCTATGAGGGCTTTGAATTGCCAATTTCATATGCTGAAGTATCAGAACTTTTGTTAGGTCAATGGAAATCTAAGGTGGATGCTTTACCTGAGGGTATAGAGTGTAAGGAGCTCCAGGAGTTGGTTCATGCATCAGATCAAGTTGGCAAGCATTCTTTGCAGTGTGGTTTCGATGCTCTTCAGGCTTCATCCAGGGTGGCTGCTACAGGTTCAGTTATTCGTAGACATGCCTGGCTTAAGGATCAAAGTTTGTCAGAGCATGTTAAGGCTCGGATTTTGGATGCTCCTCTTCAATCTGAAGTACTTTTTGGTCCTCCTGTGGAATCAGTTTTGAAAAAGATGGAAGATAAGGCTAAGTCTATGCAGACGGTCAAGGATTTTATGCAGGTGCATCCTCCTAAGTTTAGTAGGAATTGGCCTGCTAGAGGATGGTCTTATCCTTCTTCGGATTATCAGTCTAAGGGCAAGTCTAGACGTGGTAGAGGCAGAGCTCACGCTCAGGGTTCTTTTAGACCTAGGACTTGGAGTTCTCCTGCACAGTCTTCTGGTGAGGGCAGGGGTCAGCCCTTTCGTAAACAGACCCAATGACCTGTATCTTCCACTGCCAGACCCTTCCTTACTGGCAGCTCCTCTAGGAGGGAAGTTGGGACTTTTCAAACAAAACTGGCATTTGGTCACCCAGGACAAATGGGTGTTGGATATAATAAATCACGGTTACAAGTTTTATTTTCACACTTTTCCTCCTTTCAAAGGCATGCCGGACGTGCCTCCTTGGCAAAGGATGGAGGCTCAGGAGCAAATCTCGTTACTTTTGCAGATGGGGGCAATTCAGGTGGTCCCTCCGTCAGACGTAGGCCTGGGTTTTTATTCCCGTCTATTCCTAGTGCCAAAGAAAGGAAACACTTGGAGGCCAATTCTGGATTTGTCCATTCTCAATACCTACCTAGACATTCCAAAGTTCAAGATGTTAACATTACAACAACTTCTGCCTATGCTAGGCAAAGATCACTGGATGGTAACCCTGGATCTCAAAGAGGCCTATCTTCACATCCCTATCAGGTCCAGCTGCAGGAGATTCCTGAGGTTTTGGGCTGGTACTTCTCATTATCAGTTCTCTGCATTGCCCTTTGGTTTATCTACTGCGCCCAGAGTATTCACAAAAGTTCTGGCTCCTGTAATTGCTTTCTTCAGACAGAGGGGAATACAAATTTATCCTTATCTGGACAATTGCCTGATTCTTGCTCAAAACAAAGACAAGTTACTACAACATCGCCAGTATGTAATGGCAGTTTTAAGGTGCTTAGGGTGTTCTGTGAATGAAATAAAGTCCAGTCTAGTGCCCTCTCAGGACATGTGCTTTCTGGGTGTCAGATTGAATACAGCTTCTCAGATGGCATTTCTGACCCCGGACAAACAAAGAACTCTTCATCTATACTTCCAGCAGTTATCAGTAATGTCCAGGCTGACTGCAAGGACAGTCCTTCAAGCCTTGGGGTTCATGGCATCTTGCATTCTAGTACTTCCCAATGCCAAACTGCATATGAGGAAGCTACAATGGTATCTCAAAAGTGTGTGGACTCAACACTGCCACGGTTTGGACACTGTCATTCGGATTATACCTTGCATCCAGAAGGAATTCTTGTGGTGGGCTCAGGAATGTCACCTAAACAAGGGACTCTCTGTGATCCGACCAGAGGCGAGTCAGATCCTAACGACGGATGCCTCGGACTTGGCTTAGGGAGCACACTTCAATGGGAAATGGATTCAGGACATATGGCCTCCCAAACTACTACATTTGCATATCAACATGAAGGAGATGTTAGCAGTCCAATTTGCCTTGATGGCCTTCAAGGACCTACTTCAGCCGGGACAGGTGTTGATTCTAACAGACAACACAACAGTCATGTGGTACATCAGCAAGCAGGGGGGAACCCATTCCTACCCTCTTTGCAGACAAGCAATGATTTTATGGGAGACTGCTCTGAGTTTGCATATCAATCTTCAAGCACGGTTTCTGCCAGGAGCACAGAACTCCCTAGCAGATGTATTGAGCAGACAAATTGTGGATCCCCATGAGTGGAAACTGGACCCTCAGGTATTCGAACAGTTGACCGTGGCTTGGGGAGCTCCAGACATAGATCTGTTCGCTTCTCCACTGAATTTCCAACTGCCAAAGTTTTGCACAAAGATGTTCCATCCAAATGCTTGGAGAGTGGATGCTCTATCTTTCAGTTGGAACAACCTTCACGTTTATGCTTTCCCCCCTCTGCCTCTTCTTCCCAAGGTACTCTTGAAAGTCAGGCGGGACAAGCCTTGCATGATTCTAATAGCACCAGATTGGCCACGTCAGCATTGGTATCCTCTGCTGAGGAGTTTAATTCAGGAGCCTCCTTGGCCTTTGCCACAGGTTCCTCATTTGTTATCCCAGTCAAACAGTCATTTTCTCAATGTTCGGGTGCAGTCCCTGCATCTAACAGCCTGGCGTATTCTGTAATGGAGCCGGTGGGGTCTCAGCTTCCTCAACAGGTTTTAGATGTCATTTTGGAATCCAGGCGGCCTAGTACTAGAAAAGTTTATGCTGATAAATGGAAGAGATTTTTTCTTTGGAGCACAGCAAAGGGCTTTGATGTTTCAGTGCCTAATCTGAGTTTTGCACTACAGTATCTTACTTAATTACTGGACAAGGGTTTGTCATTCTCTTCTGTGAAGGTTCATGCTGCAGCCATTTCTGCTCACTATGATTGTGACCCTCCTTTATTTTCTCACCCTTTGTTCAAACAGTTTCTTAGAGGGGCAAATAATACAAGACCCCCACGTAGAGCTCCTACTCCTTCCTGGGATCTCAATTTTGTGTTGGAGAAGCTTACTTTACCTCCTTTTGAACCTGCAGCTACGTCTGAATTGAAGTTTTTGTCTTGGAAGACTGCTTTTTTGTTGGCCATTACTTCTGCTAGGAGGGTATCTGAATTGCAGGCACTCATGGCAGTTGAACCCTTTCTGATTTTCCATAAAGATAGAGTTTCTTTGCGAACTAACCATACTTTTATGCCTAAAGTGATTTCTAATGTGGCCTTGAACCAGTCTATTCATTTGCCTACTTTTTATGCTGATCCCCAAAATAAAGGGGAAAAAGTCTTGCATTCTTTAGATATCCACAGGCAGCTACGTTATTATTTGAGCAGAACTAAAGAGTTCAGAAAGACTCAACAGTTATTTGTTTCCTTTGCTTTGGGTTCACAAGGGAAAGCTGTTTCAAAGCAAACTATTTCTAAGTGGATTGGTCAATGTATTGCTTTTTGTTATTCTCATCATGGGAAGAATGGTCCTGCTGGGATCAGACCTCATTCTACCAGGGCTACTGCCACATCTACTGCTTTTTTGAGGGGGGTAGCTACTAAGGATATTTTGGAGGCAGCTACTTGGAGTTCAGTACACACTTTTACTAAGCATTACCATCTCCCTCTTTATTCCAAGTCCAGGGCTGGGTTTGCCACTGCAGTTTTACAGGGCATGTTAGCAGCTCCTAATGCTATTTAGTTTGCCAGCCTCCCTTTTACTTTGCTTTGGGATTCTACCCACAGGTTATGACTGCAGCAATGTGAGACGAAGAACATAGTACAGTTTTGTACCTACCATAAATGTAGATGTTTGAGGATCTACATTGCTGCAGTCCAATTATCCCTCCCTCCTTCCCCTCTATAGTTTGTGGTTGTTGTGTTTTTTGGGATAATCTTTATTTCCACACTGGTAGTTGTTGGGCGTTTACTATTTTGGCTCTGGCCTTTTTTCATTCTTAGGCCTTCTGACATCTGGGGCAAGAAAGACTGAGGATATGGCGTCGGTCATGTGCTTAAGTACTACTACGTACTGACGTCAGCTCTAGGTGACAATGACAGACGCCAGCCCAGCTCTTTGGTATTCGGGCCGACCGAGGACAGCGGACTACCCACAGGTTATGACTGCAGCAATGTTGATCCTCGAACATCTACATTTATGGTAGGTACAAAACTGTACTTTTCCATTGCAGATAGAACCTTATCAAAGGAAATTCTGGAGACAGATGTTTTGTAAGTCTCCAAACACTCCCTGAAGTGTGGCTGTGATGCCTTAGATGCATCTTGCAGAGCAGCTGTAACAGGTTTTGTTATCTGTAGACATATATAGCTCAGGACTCCTCCCCTGCCCGATCGGGTTAAGGCTGAACTACTGTATGAACAAAAAACAGATTTTCTCTAACTAATAAAATAGCCGATACACAAAATCAGTATATGTAGTCTGATGAAGGGGTTGGATCCCTGAAAGCACTTACTATGCCAATAAACTACATTGCTGTGGTACAGCTGGTTTCTTTCTGTTTAGCATGAACTACTGGATGCTCCACTAGTCAAGGAATTACTTTTGGTCCTCCAGGCAAACAAGTTTTCAGGAAGTTGGATAATAAAGGAAACAAAAACTGTGAAGGATTTTTTTTCTGTCTGACACCAAGTTACAGTAGGCATTGCCCTTCAAACCCTTGGCCCTTCCCCCTAGACAGCACAAACAATGGAAGGCCTCCCAGTGTCAAGAGATTCACAGTCCAGGAAATGGCAGCCAGAACAGTCACACACAACACTGAGCTTCAAAGAGCCTACCCAGAACAGACTAGTTGTGACTATGTTCAACCCCAGCAACCCTTACTCCTCCAAACCTCTGGCTGAAGAACTCTGCTTTCTAACCCTATGGAAAGCCATCACTAGGTACCATTTCAGAGAAATCCCACCCTCCTTAAGTATGTCAAAAACCACCAGAAGTGCAGGAAAGCCTCATCACCTATCCTTGGGGTACTAATTTTCCAAGGATTCATTCAACCTGTTCCTCCAGGTCAACAGGAAAAAAGCTTCTACTCCAGGATCTTTTTGGTTCCAAGAAAGGAGGGCACCTAGAGATCCATCTTGGACCTCTCAAAGCTAAAAGGGGTCCAAATGGAGAGATTGTAGTCCAAATGTACAGATGAAAAGTCAGCAAGCAAAGAAGTGTAGTCGTGTTGCCACCAAATTCATCCTCAAGTCTTGGTGAGTACCTTCACAAGGCGGACCCTGTTTTTCACAAAATCTCACCAAGGCAGCACTGATCTAAAGACTGTTTGTATAGCATATATCATGGACAAAAGTAGGTCAAAAATTAAAAAAAAGGTAGCTGGGTGACCCAAGACCCAGGATACAAGTGCCCAATCCTGGTAAGCACATTGGTGCCAGGACTGGAAAAATGACTATGTAGAATCCTCAAAATATGGAAATATTCCTACAGTGAGACCAAGCCCAGGAGCATAATGCCCTCCTGTTGTAGAAGGAAGTAGCAATCCACAAAAACTGATAGGTCAAAGAAGAGCCATAAAGATTAACGAGTGGACTGTTGAGGATAAGAAAGAAATTGTGTATTGTAATGCAAAAAAACCCAGAATTTCCATATGCAAGATATACAAAAAGATTGAGAGAGATTAGAGGAAAGAAAAATACTTCCACATGAAAAATTGTCTGAAGCTTCAAATAAAATTTTGTGGTCATTAATACAACAGATTTGTGAAAACAGTATATAGACCAAAAAACTTTGATCTCTTTGGAAAAAGAAGCATCTGATGAAGTGCAAAAAAAAACCTAGGTGTTTTTGATAATACTTAACAGCTTTTGGCCATGGCTATAATTTGGTTCCTAGAAAACAAAAAAGTATGAAATTTCACATCTTTTCTTTGTCAATAATTTAAAACTGTATAGCTCATCAGATGAGGGACTAACTTTTTCAGATGATATAAGAATGTCATTTGATCTTGATAAATGTGCAAAAGCAACCTTTAAAGCAGGAAAACTGCAGCACCAACAAAACATCAGTTTGGAAGAAGAATGTGATAGAACTTGAGCAAGAGGGAGTGTACAGATATTTGGGAATTGATGAAGGATCAACAATAAAATATGAACAAATGCAAATAAAACTTAGTAAGGAATACTAAATTAATCCTGAAAACAGCGTTGACATCTAGGAACAAAATCCAAGCTATAAACTAATTTGCTCTCCCTGTCCTAACTTAGTTTTGGAGTGATTGACTGGCCCCAAAATGTGTTGGATAGATTACATAGGAAAACAAGAAGGATGCTTCATGCTCACCAAATGATTTGTAAAAATCAGTGTATACCAAGATTATATATTCCCCATTCTGAAGGAAGGATGGGCCTCCTTTAAATTGATTACATGTATAGATCTGCAAATTGTGGGACTCCCCACACATCTGCTGACCTCAACACCCAAATGTAGCGAAAGTTTTGAAACATGAGAATAAATCTGAGAGGACTTCCTAGCTTATGCTAGCAGAAGCATATTGGCGTCAATCAGGAATGGAAATCAAACTACAAATAGATAAAAATCGGGTAGTAATTGAATGTGCCAAAAACAAAGAATTTAAGGTGAAGGACCAGATGTGAAGGCAAGAAATGTAGAAAATGCATAAATATAGTTGCTTACAAGTATAGAAGAATTCTGGAAGAACCTCATGTTGATCAGGAATGAAATCAGGAATGGTTAAGGAGAGGCAAATTCAAACCAAGAGATGAAAGATTAATATTGGCAGCACAAGATGGTGGGCTACTTGCACATTGGTTTACAAAGTTCATTGAACATGTGGGAGAAACGGACAGAACTGGAAACAGTTGCACACCTCGATGCTGGTTGTGACATACTAATGGCAGAAGGACTGAATACTGAAAGGCATAATAATGTGGCAAGACTGTTGCACTAGGAATTGTGCAAACATGGTATTGAAGTGGCTGAAAAATACTGGAAATGTGAGCCACAAAGCATCACAGAAAATGAAGTCTTCATCATGGATCATGCATTACCAACAGTTCAAAGATAGATGCTAGAAAACTGGATATAGTGGTCCAAGAAAATAAGACAAAAGTAGTATTGATCATTGAAATTGCCACACCCTGTGACTACAGTGTCTTGCATACAGAGAGAGACAAAGTCATAAAATATCAGGATTTACAGGTAGAAATGAGAGCATTGTGGAAGAAAGATACCCAGATAGTCCCAATAGTAGTAGGAGCAATGGGTCTTATAAAAAGGAATCTACAATCATATTTAGATGTTACCAATACATGTAACTCCATATGAATTGCAGGAGGAGTCATTACTGGGTACATTGCAGGTGCTGCAAAGAGCACGTCTGGCTGACATCAAAGATTGAAACAATACTAATTTCATAAACTTTAATCATACTTTTTTTACTTAGGAGTGGAGTCCATTCCTGTCATGGTATTAGAAACCCAAAAGATTTGGAGAAATTAAAGGGCTAAACAAGTTTCTCAGTATCTCAAAGTTCAGAATGTTTACATTGGAAAAGCTACTGCCCATGATCTTCCAAGATGCCTTCATGGTCCCTCTAGATCTAAAAGACACTTGCCTCCATGTTCTCGTAACACACTGGCACAGAAAGTACCTACAGTTTGTAACTACATGCGCTCACTTCCACTTCTGTGTTTTACCATTTGGGCTGTCCACTGCTTCCAGAGTTTTCGCAAAATGTTTAGCTCCTCTGATAGCACATTACAGAAAGCTGGGAGCTTATATTTACATAGATGACGGTCTCATTCAGGGAAAATCCTAGGTGCATTGTAGATCATCATAGACTGCTTTCAGACGGTAGGTCTCACCTTCTTCAAAAATCACAAACTATCCCTCAGATGAGGATTCTGTTCCTGGGAGCCATCACAGATTTGGTCCAGCAAAAAGCCTTCCTCCCCAGGACAAAATAGCTTTCCTGACGGGCACCCTGACCAGTCTGCTTCCATAGCAACACATCCCAGCAAGGGAATTCCTGTGGATTCTAGGACACACATCACACATGAGAACAGTTCAATGGTTCCTGAAAAATGCTTTGTAACAGCATTCGCAAGCCCTGGATACCCTTCTGCCTCTACTTCCATGCCTCAAAAAGGAGCTGCTATGGTGGAAGAACACACACTAGCAGAACCCAAGAGTAGTTTTCTCTCTTGCACAAGCAGACAAAACCATCACCGCAGACGGTTCAGATTTAGCTGAGGGGGCACACTTAAGTCCTCTGAAAGTGCAGGGCATTTGGACTGCTCAGCAAAGAAAATTGCACATGTATCAAAAGGAGTTACTAGCAGTCAATCTGGCCATAAAGGCTTTTCAGCAAAACTTTGGGCCCAGGGGCACTGCAGTGATGTGGTACATGAACAAGCAAGTGAGAACTCTGTCCTACCCTTGAGCAGCCTATTGAAGATTTTGGATGCTGGCTCAAGAAATAGGGTTAACCCTCATAGCTTCTTGTATTCGGAGTCAAGAACAATACCTTGGCAGACTTGTCTACACAGTGATCTTCTGGACCCCAGCACATGGATGCCTTCCTTGGTCTGACCATGCAGTGGGGGCAGTCACCACATCAAACAGGTACTGAAGTTCTTATCTAGAACGCAACAGATAGGGACTTGGAAAACAGATATTCTCTTTCACAGGGACAAACTGGTTCCTGCTTTCCTAACTTTGCCCCTGATCCCCAGGGTACTGACAAAAGTCAGGGCGGGCAGATTCAGCATAATCCTAATGGCTCCCTTCTAACCAACGCAACATTGTTTTTTCCCTCCTGCTGACACTAGAGTAGGGGAAATTCCACACACTACAACAGGAAGATCATCTCAGACCAACCAAGGAATTCATTTTCTATCCTCAGCTATCCACCTACAGGGTAACAGCCTGGAAGATTTACTTTTGACACCAAGGACTATCTCCTATCCCAAGGACACACTGTCCACTCCAAGGAAAGCCAATACCAGGAAATCATACCTGGAAAAATGGAAAAGATTTTTGATTTGGTGTCACAGCAAGAATACAACCTTTCTGCAGACATTAACACTGTCTTGCAGTAGCTGTCAGACCTGACAGAGGCTGTCCTACTCCAACATTAAAGTACATGCATCTAGCAGTTGTGCTTGCCTCCACAGTGCTCCACCTATCTTATACCTCCACATGAAACTTCATAAAAGGGGTGATTCACTTGAGACCACCAAGAAGAAACCCTGGGACTTCCAAGATAGCTGCACACTGAGTAACAGCCTATTTCTAGCTCTCCCAGTGTGAAAACAGGAACTCATCAAGGAAAGCCAGTGGTTTTATATTAATGGGTAAATTTCAGTAACCAGCTAGTAAGTACACTGTGTGGATGCCAGGGAACAAATTAGGACCTGATAAAAAAATCTGCTACAAAAGATGAGGAAAAACACTGACTGGGAAGAGTATTGTGGCTGAGCAAAAAACAGTGCAAGCTCCAGACATGGCTTCCAGTAACCTAGAGGAAAGTATAAGGCAACTGCACACAGACTTGATTAAAATAAACAAAACCGTGATGGAGTATATGAACTCAAATAAAAGGCAAGGGAAATGGAAATAGATTTGAACAGATATTTGGATGAGGTCATAAAACTGCAAAAATCAGACATCAAAATGAAGAAAAGGCTGACTGAATGAGACTGCCCAAGAAGAGATGTTTAAAAAAATAACATAGAGGACAGGACATGTAGGGAAAATCTGAAATTTTCTGCTGTACCAGAGAAGCTGGAAGGAGCAGACTGTATTAACTTTATTAAAGCACAAATAAGCAACTGGACTGGTATTCCACGGCAGTTAACTGAAAGGGCACATCATCTGTATGCTCCAAACCTGGCTATGAGAAAGCAACCTAGATCTTTAATAGTAAAAATACAGTCTTACCAGCAGAATGAGTTAATTCTGACAAAACTGTTGGAGAAGGACCAAGTACTAAAAGTGGGAGACAGTGTGTTTGTGGAGGATGATTACTCATTGTATACTGGACAGAAGATGAGTAAATTTATTCCACTATTTAGGAAATGTCAAGAAGCAGATGCAAGATTCAAACTGCTGTACCCTGCTATTTTCAAAATATTTTTTCTGGAGAGACAAAATCATTTTTCATACAGTACATGCCAAGGAGGAAATACAGAAGTTTGTCCAACAAAAAGTGCACTGTGAAACAGGAGGAGATTCTGTTACTTCTTTTTCTGGTAATAAAGAACGCAGAGCAACTGTGTCAGTGAAACCTTTTCCAGAATTTGAATGGAAAATGCTTGAGAGAAGGAAAAAAGCACAAGAGTTGTCTAGAAGAATTGAGAGTACATAAGAAATGAAGCAGAGGCAGGATATGAGAGATGGAGATGAAAAAGAATAAAATCAGTAACTTGGACATGGACAGATGTGGGATTACAAAGCAGTAATTAAATTTGTGAAACATGACAGAACAAGAAAATGTGGAAATGTTAGACTTTGACTTTGTTAAACTTTTAGTGGACTCGAAAGCATATGCCCTACATCATGCCATTAATGTTTGGAAAAATACTTGGGAGAGGGGAAGAGGAGGGAGAAAGCTGACAGTAAGCAAAACATTTTTTTTCTTAATAGTAACATGTTTATAGTGCATGATTTTATTTGTATGCTGTAAAGTATTTTTTTATTTTTAAGTGTAATGGGGATACTAAGGTAAACAGGTGCTCCTGATTTTTTTCCCTTCTCCTTACTCAGTTTTAGGAAAATCTGGTCAAAAGAGCATGATGAAAAAAAATGATGTACTTTTTCTCATTCTTGCATAGGGGAGTGACTGGATTTGAGGCTCTTAGTTTGATCTAGTAACACTTTTTAAGAGAAAAGTAAATGAAAAGGAACATTAAATATTGCAAAGCTTTTTTCTAGCAAATGTATGCTTTTAGTAACAACATTGTATCTGGTCCTCATGTCTCCATGGAGACAATCTGATAGAGAGGAATGGTTAGGAGATGGTTTTCTGAATGCATTCAAGTATTTTACCATCTGGGAGAGTAAGACAAAACCAAACAGCATTTAGAAACACATGTACCATGTGTATTAGCATGGATAACATTTCTTTTAGGTTAACCCAAATCTGTGAGGGTGGCTGTCAGTTTGAGACATTTGTTCCACTTAGGAGGGTAAAAAGTACAGTTTTGTACCTACCATAAATGTAGATGTTCGAAGATCCACATTGCTGCAGTCCTTACATATGGGTAGTCCGCTGTCCTCGGTCGGCCCGAATACCAAAGTATTAGGCTGACGTCGGTCAAGGCGCTTAAAACTGACATCAGGACGTCAGGGTATAAAAGCGCATGACCGACGTCATATCCTCAGTCTTTTCTTGCCCCAGATGTCAGAAGGCCCTAAAAAGAAAGGCCAAAGCCAAAAAACAGCAAAGAACAACCACCCACCCCTGCACTAACCATATTTACAATATTTACAACCCAAACCACACAACCACCTCAAACTAGAGGGGAAGGAGGGAGGGAAAATTGGACTGCAGCAATGTTGATCTTCGAACATCTACATTTATGGTAGGTACAAAACTGTACTATGTTCTTCATCTCACATTGCTGCAGTCCTTACATATGGGTAGAATCCCAAAGCAGAGGTAAGGGAGGATGGCAAAACTATAAAGCATTAGGAGCTGCCAAAATGCCCTGTAAAATTGCAGTGGCAAATCCAGCCCTAGATTTAGAGTAAAGTGGAAGGTGGTAATGCTTAGAGAAAGTATGCACTGAACTCCAAGTAGCTGCCTCCAAAATATCTTTAGTAGCCACCCCTTAAAAGCTGTAGAAGTGGCAGTAGCCCTAGTGGAATGAGGCCTAATCCCAGCTGGAATCTCCTTACCATGATGGGAATAACAGAAAGCAATACAAAACCCAATCCACTTAGAAATAGTTTGTTTTGAAACAGGTTTGCCCTGAGAACCCAAAGCAAATGAAACAAATAACTGCTGAGACAGCCTGAACCCTTTAGTTCTGCTCAAATAATATCGCAACTGTCTGTGTATATCCAAAGTGTGCAAAATCTGTTCCCCTTTATTTTGGGGGTTTGCATAAAAAGTAGGCAAATGAATAGTCTGGTTTAAAGCCACACTAGAAACCACTTTAGGCATAAAGGAAGGATTAGTACGCAAAGATACCCTATCCTTGTGGAAAATTAAGAAAGGCTCAACCGCCATAAGGGCCTGTAATTCCGAAACCCTTCTCGCAGAGGTAATGGCCAACAAAAAAGCAGTCTTCCATGATAAATATTTCAACTCGGCAGTAGCTGCAGGCTCAAAAGGTTGTAGAGTGAGTTTCTCCAACACAAAATTGAGATCCCAAGCAGGAGTAGGAGCTCTACGTGGGGGTCTTATATTCTTTGCCCCTCTAAGGAATTGCTTAAACAAAGGATGAGAAAATAATGGTGGGTCACAGTCATAGTGAGCAGAAATTGCTGCAGCATGAACCTTTATAGAGGAGAAGGACAAACCTTTGTCCAATAACTCAGTAAGGTATTGAAGAGCAACACTTAAATTAGGTTTAGAAACATCAAAGTCCTTTGCTGTACTCCAAATTAAAAATCTCCTCCATTTATCTGCGGAAACTTTCCTTGTACTAGGCCTTCTGGCCGCCAAAATAACATTCAAAACTTGTTGTGGAAGCTGAGACCCTTCAGGGTTTGAAACAGAATATGCCAGGCTGTTAGATGCAGAGACTGAAGTTTGACATTGAGTAGGTGGCTGTTCTCCTGAGACAGCAAGTGTGGAATCGAAGGTAAAGGCCATGGAGGCTCCCGTACCAGACTTCTCAGTAATGGGTACCAGTGCTGTCGAGGCCAATCCGGAGCTATTAAAATCATGGTTGGCTTGTCCTGTCTGACCTTCAGGAGTACCTTTGGGAGGAGAGGCAGTGGTGGAAAGGCATGCACGTGAAGATTGCTCCAATTGAATGAGAGAGCATCCACTTTCCAAGCTGTGGGATGAAACCTTTTTGTGCAAAACTTTGGCAACTGGTAATTTAGTGGAGAAGCGAACAGATCTATGTCTGGAGTTCCCCATAACACTGTCAATTTTTGAAATACATGAGGATCCAATTTCCACTCGTGGGGATCCATGATTAGTCTGCTCAACACATCTGCTAAGGAGTTCTGTGCTCCTGGCAGAAACCTTGCCTGAAGATGTAGCTGCAAACTGAGAGCAGTCTCCCACAAAATCATTGCTTGCCTGCATAGAGGGTAAGAATGAGTCCCCCCCTGCTTGTTGATGTACCACATGACAGTTGTGTTGTCTGTTTGAATCAACACCTGCCCTGGAAGAAGTAAATCCTTGAAAGCTATCAATGCAAATTGGACTGCTAACATCTCCTTCAAGTTGATATGTAAATGTTGAAGTCTGGCAGGCCACATATCTTGTACCCATTTTCCATTTAGATGAGCTCCCCAAGCTTTGTCTGAGGCATCTGTCGTTAGAATCTGACTCGCCTCTGGTCGGGTCACAGAGAGTCCCTTGTTTAGGTGACATTCCTGAGCCCACCACAAAAATTCCTTTTGAATGCAAGGTATTATCTGAATGACAGTGTCCATATCTTGGCAGTGTTGCGTCCATACATTTTTGAGATACCATTGTAGCTTCCTCATATGCAGTTTGGCATTGGGAAGTACCAGAATACAAGATGCCATGAACCCCAAGGCTTGAAGGACTGTCCTTGCAGTCAGCCTGGACTGACGAGACAATTGATGGAAATAGAGAAAGATTCTTTTGTCCGGGGTCAAAAAGGCCATCTGGGATGCTGTATTCAGTCTCACACCCAGAAAGCACATGTCCTGAGAGGGTACTAGACTGGACTTTATTTCGTTCACAGAATACCCTAGGCATCTTAACACTGCCATCACATACTGTAAATGATGAAGAAGTTCATCCTTTCCTTGAGCCAGAATCAGGCAATCATCCAAATAAGGATAGATTTGTATTCCTCTTAGCCTGAAGAAAGCTATCACTGGAGCCAGAACCTTTGTGAACACTCTGGGCAGTAGATAAGCCAAAGGGCAATGCAGAGAACTGATAATGAAAAGTCCCAGCCCGAAAACGCAGATACTTCCTGCAACTGGGCCTGATAGGAACATGAAGGTAAGCCTCCTTGAGATCCAGAGTCACCATCCAGTGATCTTTGCCCAGCAGAGGTAAAAGCTGTTGTAACGTCAACATTTTGAACTTGGGAATGTCCAGATATGTGTTGAGGATAGATAAATCCAAAATTGGTCTCCACGTGTTCCCTTTCTTTGGTACTAGAAACAGGCGAGAATAAAATCCTAGGCCCAATTCTGGCAGAGGGACCGGTTGTATAGCTCCTATTTGAAGTAGTAGAAAAATCTGTTTGTGAGCCTCTAGTCTTTGCTGAGGAGGAACGTCTGGCATGCCTTTGAAAGGAGGCAAGGTATGGAAATAAAACTTGTAACCTTGGTGTATGATATCCAACACCCATTTGTCCTGGGTAATTAAAATCCAATTTTCCTTGAAGAATGCCAACCGTCCTCCCAAAGGTGCTGCCAGGCAAGAAGGATCTGGCAGCTGAAACAGTAGGTCATTGGGCCTGTTTACGAAAGGACTGGCCCCTGCCCTCACTCGAAGATTGTGCAGGTGAACTCCATGTTCTAGGTCTGAAGGAACTCTGAGCTCTGCCCCTACCACGCCTAGATCTACCCCTAGACAGAATCAGAAGAAGGATACGCCCACCCCTTAGCAGGCCAATTTCTACTAAACTTCGGAGGCTGAACTTGCAAAAAATCTTTAACAGTCTGCATAGACTTAGCCTTGTCTTCCATTTTCTTCAAGACTGACTCCACAGGTGGACCAAACAACACTTCAGACTGCAAAGGAGCATCCAAAATCCTTGTCTTAACATGGTCAGATAAATTCTGATCCTTAAGCCAGGCGTGCCTGCGAAGAACTGAACCAGTGGCAGCCACCCTAGAAGAGGCCTGCAGAGCATCAAAACCACACTGTAAAGAATGCTTACCCACCTGTTCAGAGACATGCACCAAATCTTGTAATTCTTTACAATCAATGCCTTCTGCCAGAGCATCCACCTTAGATTTCAATTGAGAAAGAAGAAAATTCTGATATTTCAACATATGAAACTGGCAATTCAAAGCCCTCATTGCTAAGGTAGAAGATGTATAGACCTTCTTTCCCCATCTATCCAAAGCTCTGGCCTCTTTATCTAGAGGAACCGGATTCTTTACAACAGAGGCCCTGACACCCTTAGGTCCCTGGCTAATAGTTTCTGGGTCCGCCCTAGGACTCTTATAGAGATATTTATGAGCCTCAGGCACCCTGTAATACCTATCCGGTTTAACAGGCGCAGGAGGCAGAGAATCAGGATTAAGTGAAGCCTCTGAAAATACATCTTGCACAACATCCAGAACAGGAGGTATAGCTAAGGGCCTATGTGGAGGTAAAAACAAAAATTCCCTAAGCCTTTTCCGTGAATCAGAGAAGTCCTGACCTTCCCACGTAAAATGTTCCCTCATAGAATGAAGTGTCTCTGAAAAAGAAAAATCCTCTGAAGGAGAAGCAGAAGGAGTGGAATCTTCTGCATCAGAATCAGAATAAGGAGTGTACTCCTGCAAGTCTTCAGCCGAAGACTCTGAATCATCCGAAGCCTGTTCAAAACTTTCCAACTCTGGCTCCACCCTAGGCCTCTTATCAGGAGGGGGCATAGAACCTCTAATCAGAGTAATCAAATCTTCTGCCATTTTAAGCATGTGCTTCTTAGGCACAGAGCTTGCTGAACTAGGAGTGACACCAACAGAAGCTAAACCTGGCCTACCTCTGGAAGAAGCCTTGGAAACAGAAGGAGAGGGCCTAACCACCCTGGGAAGGGAGGGGAGTACAGAAACCTGAGAAGCCCCTTCAGCCTGGCCTGCCTCTTGAGAGGCCACCTCCTGCAAAATCAAGGTCTCCCCCTGAGACTCCAGAGAAGCCTCCATCGGAACCACCGGTTCCATTGAAGCCTCTAAAGAACCGGCGTCCGGAACGGACGACTCATCCTGCCTGGGTTTAACCGCTTTGTCTTTGCGCTTCTTCGTGGAAGCGGGCGTCGGAGTATCCGACGGCATGTTATAATTGCACCGCTTCCCGAAAACCAGCCTAGCACAATCTAACCTTCGCTTAATAGTGCGCTTATTAAACCTAGCACAAAAGCGACACCCGACTACGTCGTGCTCAGGCCCCAAACAAGGAATGCACAAAGAATGATCATCCCTATGCGGTATCTGTTTCCCACAAGAAATACAATTATTCACTTTTTCTGACATCCGGTAATACACTGAGGCAAGAAAAAAACAAAATATTCCCCAACAGGGTACTTAGCCAACTTGGATTCGGTCTGAAACTCCGAACTCGAAAAATTTCAGAACGCCGAACGGCACTTGCAACGCTGCTTCTGCATCGGACCATGCGGCAAAAAAGACTGAGGATATGACGTCGGTCATGCGCTTTTATACCCTGACGTCCTGATGTCAGTTTTAAGCGCCTTGACCGACGTCAGCCTAATACTTTGGTATTCGGGCCGACCGAGGACAGCGGACTACCCATATGTAAGGACTGCAGCAATGTGAGATGAAGAACATCGTCAGTATTTGAAGCTGTACATAGCTTTTTTGTGTTGGTGTTAGGTTAATAGGTTTTAGGGGACTATTGAAGTCTGTTTTTTTTTCTTTTGAGGGCTAAAATGTAACCTAGTCTCAAATGGTTATGACAAGAAGCAACTGTATAAAAGATCAATCTGCCAAACAGTGTATGCATTTAACACAAAAGCTGGAACTAGACACAACAAAAAAGTTGTTACACAAAGGGTGGGAATAATAATGTGTTAACACAATGATGCTTTCTGTAATGTCTTTAATTTTTTTATTTTACATTTGTTGACTGGGATAGTCCTACTGAATGGTATGTCCATTTTCAGTGGAGGCCCGGGGAGAAAAGCTCCACATGACAATTTACAAGACAGAAATCTTGACCATATACAATACAGATAATGACACACAGGTAAAAATTTCAAATACAGGAACATTTAAAATAATACTTTTATTTTTTGAGGGTAAAATTGTTTATAAAGTTTACCAAACCTTAGGAGGTGAGCTACTACAGTAGGAATTAGAGAATATCAGAGCACCTGAAATAGCATGTTAAAGATAGTAAAGAATGGTCCTGCTAGGGGAGAACGTGTCAGGATTTGTGCATGGGCAAAGCCGTTGGGCTTTAAGGAAGAATCTTAATTGCTTCTTGAAAAGTGGGGTAGAAGAAAGGGCTTTTAGTTCAGTTGGAAGAGTTTTCCAAGAGTTACCAATAGAGTTTGAAAACAAGCTATCTCCAGATTTGTTGTTGGACTTTAGGGTAGCTACTAGTACCTTATTAGCTGATCAAAGGGATGTTAGATGTTTATATGGGCAGATAAGGGTAGAGAGTATGGGTGTGGCTATGGGATGGTGTAATATTTTGTGTATAGTAGTAAGTTGCTGGAAAAGAATCTGGCTTTGCAATTCCAGCCATCCTAGCAATTTAAGATTTTGGTAGTGTTGGGTTCGAAAAGTGGCACCTGTGGCAAATCTAGCTATGTTATATGATGTTTCCAACATATGAAGATTATTTTTGGAAAAGTTGGTATCGATTGAGGATGCATAGAGAAAGGTTCGAGATTAAGTGAGTTCAGACAATAGCAGTCCTAGCTACAGGTGTGAGAGAGGGTTTAAGTCTGTAGAGGAAACCAAGTTTTTTATTAACTGATTTAATGGTTAGGTTGATATGTGTGTCGAAGTTTAGATTATGATCAATTGTCACACCTAAAAGTTTGGTGGTTGTGTCCGGAGTTATTACTGTGCCATTATTAGATGTAATTGTGAAGTTGATAGTAGGAGACTTCTGAGTGGGAGAGAATAGTACCAATTTAGTTTTTGGGGGGTTAAGGAGGAGACAGCATTGATTGAACCAGTTTTCAACTAAGGTAAATACTGCTTGGGTACTCGAATGAAGTCCAGCAGGCGAGGAGGCTGAACATATTAATGTCGAGTCATCGGCATATTGTATGCAGGTGGTTTGTGGAAGGGAGGATTTTCAGATCATTTATGAAATAGTGAAGAGGCGGGCTCCCAGAATAGAGCCTTGTGGGACTCCAAGAGTTAGGGAGAAGAGTAGATAGTTTATTTTCCCAGAGGACTGCTTGTCTATTTCCTAGATAGGACTTGAACCAATTAACAGTCTGGGTATCTAGCAAAAATGATCTGAGTGAGTTTAACAGTAATTGATGATTAACCATATCAAATGCTTTTGGGAGGTCAATGAAGAGGGCTGAGGACAGTAAGCTGTTACGATTTTTATTAATGCAGTCAGAAACGGATAGTATAGCAGTTGTCGTACTATGGAAAGGCCTAAATCCATGCTGGCAGTCAACTAGCAGGTCGTTTTGGAGGAGATGATCAAGTAGCTGATGGTGAATACATCTCTCCATAATTTTTGCTAAGGGGGAAAGTAGGGCTATGGGACGGAAGTTTGAGAGTTCATTTTAGTTCCCACCCTAATTTAGTGGGATAATATATGAGACTTTCCAGAGGGATGGGATGGAGCTTTCTGTAATGGTTCTGTTAATTAAGATGGAAACAGGGTAGGCAAGCACTCCAGCTGTCATTTGAAGGTATTCATCTGGGAGGAGATCAGCTGATGGAGTTCATGGTTTAAGCTTAAGAAGTAGGGAGTGTATGAGAGATGTTGGGACAGGTTGCAGTTGTAATATTTTGGGGTAGGGTGGTTGGCAATGCTGAGTCAGTGGTTGGCATGGATGAGTCAGTGGTGGTAACAGGTGGTAAGGTATTTGCTAAAGATTGAACAGTTTCTGAAAATAAATGTTAAAAATATCAGCAATTTAGTTGGGAGAATTATGAGTCAAGTTGGGGGGGGGGGGTAGGTGTTTTGGCTTGTCCAGGATGGAGTAATTTATTTAATCCTGACCAGCATTTTGGGTTTGTTGGAATTTAAGGTAATAGTTTTTTT
Source organism: Protopterus annectens (assembly GCF_019279795.1). NCBI lineage: Eukaryota > Metazoa > Chordata > Ceratodontiformes > Protopteridae > Protopterus > Protopterus annectens. The sequence goes on along the minus strand of NC_056741.1, from coordinate 770,953,556 downwards.
TCGAGGAATATTGATTTTTTTTAGTGGCATTCCTTAGCTGTCTAAAGTTTAAATGATCAATAGGGTCTTTGGTACTTCTCCATATATTCCAGATTTTATTTCTCAGTCTCATTTTTTGCCTTGTCTCATTTGAGAGCCAGAGAGCAGGTTTGTTCCTAATTTTAATAGTACGGGAGTGGGCATGATGCTCAAGGATTTTTAGGAATGTATTGTTAAAAAAAGAGACTGCTTCATTTACAGGTAGACATTTTAAGGGTGACCAATTGCAGGCTTTTAGCTCTGCTTGTAAGTTACCTAGGTTCAGGTTCTTTTTGTTCCGGGTGGTTCTAAAATTTAGTTGAGTGGGAATGGTGATCTTTTTTTCTAGTTATAAAGGTAAGAGAGTGGTCACCAATATCAGGAAGTATGCCTATTTTGTAAGATTGGGGGTTATTGTTGACTAGTATCCAGTCTAAGGTAGTTTGTTTGTTGCTGGGTTTATGGGTTCTGGTAGGGTCGGTGATAGTTTGATAGAAGCCATAGAGATTAATGTGAGATGTAAGTTTGTCAGAAGTACAACAGTTCCAGTCAATATTAAAGTCTCCAAGGAGAATAGTTTCTTGCGGGAATGATGTGGAAAGCCAGCTAAGGATATTTTCAAGAGTACGTATGTTGCTTGGGGGAATGTAAGAGCAAATGATGTATATAGATTTATTAGCATTCATTTGGAGCTTAGATCTTAAGATTTCAGCATTGCTAGGTGAGGGAGGTTGAGTGTTTAGTGAGGTTACCTGTAGTTTACATTTAAACAATATCGCTACCCCCCACCCTTTTTGTTAGGACGGTCAATTCTAAGGATGTTGTAACCTGGAGGGATGATATCATCGTCTTTTGTAATTGGTTTTGAGCCAGGTTTATGTGAGACATAGGATGTCAAAGGAATGTAAGTCTAGTAGGGCATGAAGTTGGGTAATTTTGTTATTTAAACTATGAATATTGAGGTGGGCAATGAGAAGAGTGTTCGAGGAAGAAGAGGGGGTATGGAAAATAGGTGAAGGAAGAATGGGAGTCAGGGAAGGTATTACCAGGCTCTGGGTTTGAGTGAATGTCGTCGTGTAGTAGTAGGTTCTGAGGATTGTGTGGAAGTTTTGCTAGTTTACGTAAAATATGGTCTGTTTTTTCTGGTTTGGAAATCCTTAATATGGTTTAATCTGTGAAACTGTGGGAGAAGGTAAGCTGATGAGGAAGTAATGTTACTGTGGGTTTGTGAGGCTGATAGGGGAAGTTTGTTTAAAGGAGTGTAGAAATTGAAAGGAGCTTAGGAATTCATAGCCTGTGAGGCTATGAGATAGAAGTAGAGTGGAAAGAATTATGGGCAAGAGGAGGAAATTAGAGTTTTAGTAAGCCAGGGGTTGACATAATGAGAGAATGTGGGAATGTAAGTAATGAGAAAATAAGGGGTTATAGAAGGGCAAATATGAGGTGGGTTTGTTTATTGAGGAAAGTATAGATAGTGGAAGGTGTGAGTAAATTAGTAACAGATGGTTGAGTATGTAACGAGATATGTTGAGCTATTGGTTGATGTGGGGTAGGGGTGTAGCTTCAGGAAGTATAAGGATAGGTGGCCTGGGGGTGGGTGGAAATTGGGGGTAGGGTAGGGGACCTAACAGCCCACAGGGCGAACGGAATGGGCAAGAGCAGTAAGGTAAGTTCAGCCAAAAGACAATCAGCTGTCTTTCTTGTTTGGCGTATTACAGAAGAAACTAAAGTGAAATCTGGGCAGCAGAGTATATAAACTTATCAGATATGTGTAGATGATTTAGTAAAGCGAGAGTGAGGTTCTCATGTGCAGAGAGGAGGATTAAAATTGTACTGAAATGCCAAAGAATGGGTGTAGGACCTGAGGGGATAGTTAGTTTTAATGCTAGAATATAGTTATGTAAATACTGCCACCTAGTGGTCAGGGGAGTAATAGCAGCTGGGGAGTAGACAAGAAGCTATTCCAAAGACATAGGATGGGGGGACAAAAGGGTGGAGGGAGGAAGTGGATTTGGGTCTGCGGTAGGCTACTAAATCTCACACCAGAGGGTTAACAAGCAGTTATAGGCACTACAGAAATGTAGAAAAAGGTATTTTGCAACATACAAGTACAAAAACTTTAGGAGTACAAGCTTTATGAAGCCAGGCAAGGAGTCAGCTTCAGGGGCATCTTCAGGTTAGCAGGAGGTTATTCTTTAACTTTGCAGCAAGGAGGGAAACACCCAGGTGGACTTAAAGGTACAAAAACTTTAGGAGTATGATGGTGCCTTTCTACATCAGACTTTTTGATATCTCTGTAATTAAGCAGACATGGGTGGGGAGGTGTGCAGGTTCAAGGTGGGGGAAGGGATAGGCACAAAGTAATGCAAGGTTGAGAGTCAGAAAAGCTAGGCTAAGCCAGCTGCTAAAAAGTAACAGGAAAACCAAGTTAAGTTAATTGCAGGTCAGTGTGGTACAGTATTTACCTAATAACTACAAATGTTATACTACTAATCTAGTACAGAGTGGTGAAAAGGACCACCACTTCTGCAGGGAAAAACAAAAGAAGTATGGGCTGCAGGTACATAGGCAAAAAGAAGTATGGGCTGCAGGTACATAGGCAAACTTTTTCCAAGAGAAAGTAGCTTTAAGTAATTGACCTAGGAGTACTATAAGAAGAGAGAAATGGGGGGGGGGGGACAGTAGTGTGCATGCGTACAGTGAAAGGGGGAAACGGTCTTCATTTTGGAGGACAGATTAAATACAACTCTAACATACTCTAGTGTAGCTGAAAGCACTTTAGGGTTCCACCGATGCAGGGTCTCACAGTGCAGGGCAATGAGACAGTCTTGGGTTGAATGGAGGTTAGCTAAGACACAGGATGTAACTTTTGCTGAGGGGAACTAGTGTAGCTGAAAGCATGTTAGTGTTCCACTGACGCAGGGGCTCACAGTGGAGGGCAACGAGACAGCCTTGGGTTGAATGGAGGTTGGCCAAGACAGAGGATGTAATTTTGCTGAGGGGAATGTGAGCACACTACTGGGGATTCCTATGAAGCAAGGCAGAAAAGCTAAGTCAAAAAAATGTCAAGGGTCTCACAGAGAAATACAAAAAAGTGTAATAAACTGTTAAAATGTAGACTGCAAATAGTTATGCCACAGGATACCCACTTGGAAAGAGCTGAACATATGAATTTGACAAAGAAAGGTTTTCAGGGTGGCTATTCAGCAGAATACCTGGGACAAAGGAAAAGATGAGTACATATATTAATTGCAAGAGGTGCTCCAGTACTGATAGAAGAGGATAAAAATATAATGGCAGATTTGTAGTGCCAAGGGGCTACAGGCAAGGGAGGAAGGACTACACTGGCATGTAATTATATTCCAGCTAAAACAGCTGTAATGGAGCTTAAAAATATTCTGGGAGAAATCAGTTTCAGCAAGGAATATTACTTCTAGATGGTGACTGGAATGTGATTTGCAACAGTGAGGATGTATCTGAAGGGCCCAGAAGAGAGAGTATAACAAAGGAGGGTTGATTTTTGAAGAAATTTATGAAAATGTTTAGCATGCAAGATGTGACTTCAGTAATAGGAGTTTGGAGTGAATTTGCATATTATTCCCCAAGATATAAAAACTGGGTTAGTCTTGACAGAATTTACATTTTATAGGAACATGTGGATTTAATTGAACATCTTGATATGCTTCCACTATTTCAGATCATGTGCCAATAGTAACTAAAATCAGAACACATGGTAATGAAATAAAAATGAGACACTGGCATTTTCCCACCTATCTGTTGAAAAGAGAGGAATTTAAGAAATGGGTAGTGGAGATTATTCAGGAGCTATTAGGAAGAATAAAAATTTATTCTGTAATTACAGCTAGGGAGTGGGATAAAATTAAGGTGGAGTTTAAAAATTGGGTGGAAATAAAAGAAAGGGGGAGGTATGGTTAAGAAGCAACAAGAATGATTTAGAGGGACTGGCAAATGTTGAAGTATTGCAGAATAGGGGGAATCTCACAGAACAAGGACAGGATCAACTGCAGAATGCTAAGCAGAAAATAAGTGATTACCTCAATAATATGCATCAGTTTAGAAAGATTGCTGTTAGGCAACTGTTTTTTGATAGTACCAGTAGAGCACAAAAACTTTTAGCATAACAACTCTGGCAACAGAAAGTAGAAAGGGCTGTTGCCAAGCTTAGGGAGCCTATAACAGGGAAGGTAACAAGAGATCAAGTAGAGGTGTTAGAAATATTTTGGAAATTCTGTGAAAGTCTGTATAAATCAGAGAAATATGTAAGTCAAGAAAATATACAAATATAAATGTTTATTGAAGAATTAAATACACCAAGGTTAGAGGTAGATGAAGCTCAATTAGTAATGGTTAGGATAGGAGGAAATGAGATAAATTGTGATACATCACCAATCTCTACAGGAAAGTCCTCATGAATAGATGGTATTTCTGTGGAAGTTTAGAAGCTGGGAGGGAAAAGACTGAAAAATCTGGAAGGTTTTATTTAGTAGTATTTTAAGAGAAGTACCAATGTCCTGGAAGAAAGGAGTGGTAGCTGTAATACTTGGAGGGTAAAGATCCATTAGAACCAGCTTCATACAGGCCCATTTCAGTACTAAACCATGATTATAAAGTGTTCATGTTATAATGGCTAAAATAATGCTGAAATTGATAGATATGGACGGAGCAGCTTGGTTTTCATCAGTGGCAACACCAAGGCCTACCAAGATCAATGACATGCTTTATTAAGACAATGGACTGTATTCTCATTAGTGGATTATTTTAATAATTAAGCTAATGAATTATATAATGAGATGATTCATTTATTGTTTGCATCTGATGAAGTCTTAGCAACTTAGACGAAAACGCTGTGTGTGGAATTGCATTTGTGTTTTAGTTGACTAAAACAAGCTTGGGAATTCCATCATTGAGCCAACTATTTTCCTTCATCTGTGGTACTTATTTTGTTGGTGTTTATGTACCTGTTCCAGTGTTATTTTTGGTTATCTCCCCAATTGACTACTCTTGCTTCTTTGACTAAGCCTTCCATGGAGCTTATCTCCCATTCAGCGGAGGGTACCTCAAGGCAGTCAGCTCAGCTGTTGTAGTCAGAAGACACACCTAGATGAGGCTTTGTGACATTGAAGAACCTTTCAAGGCATCCTTTGTTAATGCCCCTTTTAGTGGCTCCTCTTTGTTTGGGCCATCCATCAAAGAGAATCTTACCCACAGTGAGCAGGAAGGAAAAACTTTGCCATTGGGATTAAGCTTTCTACCCCTCAGCACACTTTTTCAGCAGAAATCAATGAGAAGATAAACTTCCTTTTGAAAGGAAGTCTCAAGGATCTTTTCTGGATCAATGCAGGGATTCTTCCTTCAAAGACAGAGAAGGAAGTTTCAGTGATGGATGCTGCCTCCGAGGCAGAGGGAGTCTGCAGAATCAGGGCTTCAGAGAACCTTTCTCTGATCAGCCCCATCAGCATTCCTAAAGCTTTGCCCAGCTGTCTGCCTCTGGAGGCAGTCAGGGGGTCATTGTTTCCTACACCTAGATGCCTGGAGCAGTCTGACAATTTCCTGGGTGCTAAGCATAATATCCAGAGGATATTACATTCCCTTTTCCCTTGTATCTCATGTGGAACAAAAGAAACTCCCCAACATACCAGTCAGAGGGAACATGCGGTACTGAAAATTCAAAAATTACTGCAGAAAAGTCATCCAAGAGGTCCTAACCGAACAAAGAGGATTTCCTTTAGTGCTAAAGAAAATGGGGGACCTAAAAAGCCATTCTAGATCTGAGCAGCCTAAACCAATATGTGAAGAAGTCAAAGCTCTGGATGGTTACGATTCAGTCCCTTCTATCTCTGTTGCACAAGGACAATTGGATGTGCTCAATAGACCTTCAGGATGCATGCTATCGCATCAAAATAGACAGATGCTCCAGAAGTAATTTGTGTTTCAGGATGGGAGCCAGTCATTGTCAATTCAGAGTTCTACCCTTTGAACTGTCCACCTTGAGAGTGTTTACAAAATGCATGTGGCAGTAGTGGCAGCTCACCTGAGACTGAAAGGATTCCAGATGTTTCCATGTTTGGACGACTGGCTTCTAACTGCCTCAACCTGGCATCAACTACATCAGACTGGGGACTATTTCTTCTAGATCTTCAGCTCCCTGGGCATTACTATAAATCTTATCAAATCAAACCGGTCTCCTGTTCAGAGGTTGGAATTCATCAGATCCTTTCGAGATGCAACACATATATGAAGCACCTTCTTTGTCTCCTCATCTCACATAACTCCCTTGAGAAGTGAGGTATGGGACATCATTTCTTTACTGTCTCCACTGGCAAGACCCATTCTTCAAGCTCTAGCCTGCATGTCAGCTGCCATTGTCCTAGTACCCTCAGCAAGATTCTTTATGCAAGTCCTTCAATGGACCTTAGCTGTTCAGTGGTCTATTCTTTACCAGCAATTATCTGTTCCTATCAAGTTAACTCTGATTTGTCGACAACATCTTCAATGGTGTATTAATTCAGATGATCTGCTCAATGGACAGGCAGTTCCTTCTTCCTTCCCCTACAGCCACAGTGACCACAGGTGCTTCCCATCTATAGCAGGGTGGGCATTTTGAAGGAAACATGACCCTAAGACGCTTAGTCTTCCTCGGAGACCAGATTGCATATCAATGTCCTAGAGATAAGAGCAGTTCTTCTTGCATTGCAGCCTCTCGGGATAGTGTTCCCCCTTTGAGACAATTGCAGTACACACTAACAGCATGTCAGTAGTCTGGTATATCAGCAAACAAGGAGGAGCTCATACTTACCCATTATGTACAGAGGCTATGGGGGTCTTGGAATGGGTGATGTCTTCAGACCGCTTTCTAGTTGCAGCACATATACCAGGGAAAACCAGCATTCTAGCAGACAAAATCAGTAGGTCAATTCTGACCCCTCACAAGTAGTCCCTCAATCAGTCCATGGCAAGTCTGATTTTTGGCCATTGGGGCCAGCTATGCTGCAACCTCTTTGTTTAGCCCCTAAACAAGTGCAGATAGTACTTCTCATTGATCCCCCCTCTGGGGGAGTCCCCAATGGATGCTCTGGTTCACAGTTGGCACTCCAGTCTACTTCATGCCTATCCCCCACTACCATTGACCTCAAAATTTCTGCAAAAAGCCAAAAGGCTGAAGAGTTCAGTAACCATCATTGCCCCTACTGGCCTCGTCAGGTATGGTTCCCCTTTCTCTGGTCTCATCTGAAATATCCCCCATGGATTCTGGAACCCAGACAGGACCTCCTCTATCATCCATCAGGGAATCAACAATCCTGGTCTTCTCACACTCAAACTGACCGCTTGGTATCGCCTTTTCTAGTAATTCTACAAAGGTCCAGGCTTGCTTCCCCTGTTTTGAGATAGTCTTATCTTATCAGTCTTATCTTATCATAAAGCTTATACAAAAAAAGTTTACCAAAGCAAATGGAAAAGATTTCCGTTTGGGCATCTGAAGAGAATATTGATCCTTTCTCAGCCCCAGTTTCAGCCACCCTTCTCTTCCTTAATTCTGTCTTCAAGGAAGGAGCTAGTTTTTCTACTATAAAACTTCAAATAGCAACCATTTCTAATTTTCATGCAGGAGTTGATTCTGATTCCCTTGCTACATCTAAATTGTGTAAGCCTTTCATGAAGGGGATTTTTCTGCTTAGACCCCCAATAAAAGATCCTACACCGACGTGGGACCTTACTATTATTCTTCAAGGGCTAATGCAAAAATCCTTTGAACCAGCAGATGATTGTGAAATGAAGTTCCTTTCTTGGAAAACCATCTTTTTGATAGCTATCACATCAGCAAGAAGAATTTCCGAACTTCAGCCCTTATTTCCAAAACTGCCTTGCATCAGTTTTCATAAGGTAGAGTATCTCTCCATACCAGTCCATCTTTTATGCCTAAGGTAGCCACAGAGACTAATATAATCCAGTCTATTCAGTTGCCAGTCTTTCCAAATTATTCTAACAAGGGCAAATATATTTCGCATTTGCTTGATGTTCATAGATAACTGCAGATCTACCTTCATAGGACAAAACAGTGTAGAAAGTCTGACCAACTATTTGTTTCTTTTTTGCCAAACTGCCGAGGTCAAGCAGTCTCCAAGGTTACATTGGCTAAATGGATTACAGACTGTATTTTGCTACTTTACTCAAAAAATAGAATTTGCCTTGCCCTCCAAAAGCTCATTCTACTAGATCTATGGCTACATAATCTGTTTTCTCCTCCAGAGCATCAGTTGATGACATTTGTGCTGCAACCACTCGGTCAAAGACTCATACCCTTGTGACACATTATAAATTTAGCATTGTCTCCAGAAATAGGCTTCTTTTGGTTCAGCAGTGCTCCAGCAATATCTTTCCTTGAGGCCTCCCGAAAGTAACATAGCTGGGGACTGTGACCCAGTAGTGAGGAAGATTGAAAATGGCAATGTCAGATTTAGAAGTGATGTACTTAAATTAGCTTGGCATCTGTGTTATCTATTTTCATTGTCCTCACCTTTCCTCCCAACCTGTTGACATCTAGAGGACCTTTTGGATTTATAGGAACCTTTACATTCCTGGTTTGAGCCTCTGATTTCTTTCTTTCCGTACTGTCTCTTTATTTGGTAGCCATTAAGGCAGCAAACTCCATCTGAGGAAGCTGTATAGTGTGTAGGGCGTTATGGGTAGAGGGAAGAGCTCAAGACTAGGATTCAAATCTGAAAAAATGTGGCCGAGTCTGATCCAAGGGTTGGATCTGTAACCCAGTAGTGAGAAAGAATGAACATTGACAGCACAGATGCCAAGTTATGGTAAGCACATAACTTCTAATTTACCCCACTCAAAACCTAGTTTTCTTGGATTGCAGACTAGACACAAAAAATATGCAAGTCATCTTGCCCCAATGCGCAGAGCCTCACTACATCCAGAGTGTAACCTCTCTTACTCCCAGCCAGGAAAATTCTCAGAGCACTAGGATTTATGGCAGCAACCCCACCAATGCTTCTGTTGCCTAGGTTGTATGTGAGGAAATTTCAGTAGTATCTGAAAATGTATGAACCCAGCACACACTACCGTGGACCACAGAAATTTGTCTTATGCCTTGCCTCAAGAAGGAGATGCTATGTTGAGAATAGAGAAATATTTTGCCAGTACAGATGACTGCAAGTATGGGTACAGAAAATAGGCAAGAGGGGGCTGGAATTTATTGGAGAAAACTGTCAAAGAAACCCAAGATATTGGAAGCAAATAACTAGGGAGAGAAAGGTAATAGACTAGGGTGAGGCTAAGATGATGATTGGACAGTAGGTTAGAGACTGTCTTACCTGCTAGTGACTGATATTGAAATATAGGCAAAAGGGATAGAGGAATCATAAGTGAAAGACCTGCTCTGATAGAGTTTTTAGTAGAATCTAGAACACAAGCTATTGTTAAAAATGGATAATGAGTAGAGTGTATAAAATGTTGCATGACAACTATAAGAATCACAGGAAGTTAAAGATTGGTAATGGAGACTGGAAAAGAAATTTACAAGTGAACAATAGGATATATGTATGGCTTCCCCTAGTTTGCAACAAAGTCCAGGAGGTTTAGGATTTTTGCTTGGAAGCATTTGTATAGGTGTTTTTATGCCCTAAGCAGACTTCAAAGACTTTTTCTTCATCTAGATAGCAAATACTTTTTCTTCATCTAGATAGCTAATGTCAGACGTGTGATGGAGAAGAAAGAGAAAACTGGGAACATATATTTTGGGAGTGTAATGAGTTGGAAGATTTTAGAAATTCCTTACAGAGTACTCTGTCATAAATATTGGGTGAGCAAATGGCCATAACTTAGGAAATGATTTTCTGAGCCGGGACAGGATCTGAATTGGCTATTCACACAACAGCGCCTTGTTAAGTTTAATTATGTTGGCTGCCAAAAAAGCAGTTATTAGAACATGGAAATCAAATTCTAAACCAACTGCATTTGAAGTTTTGAATGTAAAAGAAATAAAACAACTGGAAACGGGATCTTTAGAAAAAAGGAAGGAGGGAATTACATAGAAATAAATGGAACATATGGAAACAATACATTCAGAATAATGTTGAGGAGGAGTGAGATTTAAGGGAAGGCAGGAATTGAGCAATTCCTGTAATGTAGGACTGATAGTTATAAAGAAAGAAAATATATGTGATATGTATGTAAATAGAAAACTATTAATATGGCTTATTTTGTTTTTTATTAATATATATGTGCCCATGTTTTATGTTCATAGGTTTGGTACTAGGCTATCGGCCCTAGGGCCTATACAAGCCTAGCCATAACAATTCCCTGGCTATTTCTTCCCACACTATTTACTTCCCTGGACCACTGTCTAGCAGGGCGACTGGATGTGATCCCCGGGGTGAATTTCCTTTCTCACATCCAATCATCAAGGTTCCTTTTGAAGAGGGCCAAAGAGGCGCTCTGCTTGACATGTATGGGCAGTCTATTCCAGAGTCTGGGGAGTCTGTGGGTCAGGAACCTATCCCTCCAGCATGTTTTGTTTATTGTGATGACAAGATTTAGATCCCTGGAGCGTGCGGCTTTGAGGGATTGGGATTTCTTTAAGTGTAGCATGTCCAACAGCTCTGGGTTTGACATGGCCTTGTATGTTAAGCAGTGATCGCCTCTGAGTAGACGATATGCGACGGAGTATAGCTGGAGTTTTTTAAGGTGGTCAGCATGGGGCATCTGCTTTAAGCCTGTGATTCTTTGTGAAGTATTTCTGCGGCCTTTCCAGTTTTTGCAGATGTCTTGAGAGGTACATACCAAATGGGGCGTTGTTTTCTTGAATAGGTCTAATGAGGGATGAGTACAGTGGGACAATAACATCCTTTTTTCTGGATGAAAAGCCCTTAGTGATGAGGTGTGCCACATAGAAGGATTTCCTGACTGTTGTGGCGATGTGGTTATTGAAGGTGAGACCACTGTCCACCTGTGTCCCTAAGTCTCTTATCACAGTTTTGGTGCTTAGTGTACTGCCACCTATGTGGTAATTCACGGGTACATATTTTTTCCCAAAGGGGCTAATTATATATTTCTTGGCATTGAGCTTGAGCCCATGGCTCTGGCACCAAGCATATGTTTCTGTAAGACCCTTTTGTAGAGTATCCACATCATTTTGGGATTCAGTAATGGCTCCCAGTTTGCAGTTAACTGTGAACTTTGTTAGCCAGAGTCCCTTAGTGTTGGCCTATACGTCAGAGAACTAGATGCCAAACAAGAGAGGTCCCAGGACTGAACCCTGAGGTACTCCACTTTTCACTTGTCTGGAGCTGGATTTGGAGTCAGCTACTTTTACAGTGTGGGTTCTGTCAGTAAGCCAGTTGGCAACCCGAGTGACATAGGGATTAATGCTCAGCTTAGTAAGTTTATCTATGATTCCAGAGTGAGGGGATGGTGTCAAAGGCCTTGGCAAGGTCCAGATAGGCTGTGGTGACTGCCTTACCCTCATCCACGGCTCTGGAGACTGATTCAAAGAAGTCAGTCAGGTTCAGAAGACAAGATCAACCCTTCATGAACTCAAACTGTGTGGGGTCCAGTGTTTTAAGGTTGCCAGTGTCTTTGTTTATAAGTTCCATGGCCTTGCAGATCAGGCTCGTCAGACTGATGGTGCGGTAGTTCTCAGGATCAAAGGTGGAGCCCCCCTTGTGGAGTGGGATAACTGTAGCTGTGCGCCACTCAGTGGGCACGAAGCCTGAGGTGAGGGTATGATTAAACATGACACTTAGGTGAGGTGCCAGTTCATTTTGTAGTTCATGTAGTACACAGCCCTGGATGTCATCTGGTCCCATGGATGCTGTATTCTTAGTTTTGGAGAATGCGTTTTTTACCTATGTGGCCATTATTACTGGAATTTGCGAATCTTCCAGTATTGAGATGGGCCATTTAGTGGGTGAGAGGGGGGTGAAGTTGGCACTGAATCGATCTGCCAGGATATTGGCAATATCCTTGGGATCAGTATATTTAATGCCATTCTGTTGTAGCTCAGAGCAGATCTGAGCATTGCTATTTAGAATCTTCACATGGTTATAGAATGCCTTGTGGTTGTCTTTGGAATCTTTGGCAATTTTATTTTCATAACTAGCTTTGGAGGATTGTATGAGGGATCTCAGCTTCTTAATGAGGCTGGTAAGGGAGTTTTTTGTATCCTGAGATTTTCCTCTTTTCTGCAACAGTTTCTTCTTTTTGTTGTAAAGCTTGTTTATGGCAGTAGACCACCAGGTTGGCTTCCTTTTTTTGGAGGAGAGTATTTTGGTTCTGTTTGGGATGGCATGATTCATGCATGAGTGGATGTGCACATACAGTGCCTTAGTGTAGGACTCAGCAGTCGAACTTTCAGTTCCCGTCTGCATGGGTGTTATGAAGTTTGTATCTTCTGACTTGAGTAGCATGAAGTTGACTTTGGAGAAGTTAAAATAAAGGGGTTTAAAAAAAAAAAAAAACATCCTGAGGTGGGTGACACAGTTGAACCTCAAGCTAGGCCTGCACTTTAAGGTACACCCCAAGTCAAGAGCTGTATTCATATGCCTTAGATGAGGCTGGGAGGTGTAGTAGGAGACCACAAAGTACAGGGTTGTTGGCAGTCCAACCTCAAGAAGGAGCACATCAAACAAAAAGAGATGATGGCCCTCATTCAAGTGGTGCAAGTCTTTGCCCACTTCTGGAAACTCTGGAGTATTCACAAACAACACAACAGTTGTGATACATAAACGGGCAAGGAGGAACCAGATCTTACCAGTTATGCAAGTTGGCTCAGATTGCTTAGGACTTAGCCATCAAGGCAGTCATGCCAATACAAGCCATATACATCCCAGTCCAAGACAGCATTCTGGCAGACTGTCTCAGTAGGGTCATCGAAGATCCCCCCCACAAATGGATGCTTAAACTGCTTTTCCTAGACATAGTCCACAGGTGAAGAACACCACAGATAGACTTACTTGCCTCAGAGAGCAAAAAACCACCCCCCCCCCTTTTGCACCAGGGCTCCTTGCCCCTTGGTTTGGAGGAAAGATGCATTATCTTTTCAGTGCACAGGGAAGTTTCTTTATGCCTTCCATCTACTACTACTCCTCTTACCAAAAGTTATACTAAAGTAATGTCTTTCAGCTTTTCCCAGTTAGGGGTCTGCACAGTGGAACTTCGGTCCACTAATGATTGGCAGTGAATTTTTACGGTGTTGAGTTGCCAGCTCAACACCCAACCTTCAAAGAAGGCACACCCACACACGCTTGCACCTACTTGCATGTGTTTCGCTTCACTCAACCATAGGGACGACATGCAGACTCCATTAAGAAGGCGCTCCAGCCGAGAATCGAACCGGAGAACCTCTTGCTGTGAGGTGACGATAGTAACTGCTGCACCACCGCGGCCCCCCTCTTGCCAAAAGTTATACTAAAGATCCAAAATAAAAAGTCAAAAAAATTCTACTGGTGACTCCCTTTTGGGCAAGACAGTATTAGTTTCCTTCTCTATCCCTTTGCCAAGGACAATCACCACAAGCTACCCACAAAGTGGACCTGATCATACAGCAGAAGAGCTTGTTGCTTCACACTAACTTATCATCCTACAACCTAAGCCTCTAGATAAGAATCTGATTCTTCTGACACTAGTTTCCTGAGGATGCTGCTTGAGACAGGGAGATCTACTACATGAAACTTCTACATAAACAGATGGAAGAGATTTTCAGTATGGTGTCAAGCAAAGAATCAATACTCCATAAAAATCAGAGGTCCTTCTTGCATTATCCTATTTGTGCCAACTCATGAAATGTGGTTTGGATTATTCTTCCATTAAAACTCACCTTTCAGCCATTTTGATCTGTCTTCCCCTCAATCAAACTGTTGTGTCCAGGCTTGAGGTCTGTTTTTAAAATGGGTTATGCACTTACATCCTCCAAGAAGGCCTGTGCCACCCCAGGGGACCTCAACTTTGAGCTAGAAAGCTCACTCTGCCTCTCTTTGATCCACCCTCTTCTACTCTCTAATTCTGCACCTGGAAAAACATTTTGTTGCTAACTCTGACTTCTGCTAGTAGAGTCTCAGAACTAAAGGCACACTGCACTTCCTCCTTTCTTATTTTCCACAAGAACTGAGTGTCCCTGAGGGTTAACCCCCTCTTTCATGCAAGACATGGTAAATTAGATGTCCTCAACCAAGCTAGCAGTCTGTCTACTTTCTCAATCCACAGAATGGGTGAAAGACTTTTTCACTTCATAAATATGCAGCGAAAACTAAGATTCTATCTGGACAAGACTGTAAGTCAGACAAACTGTTTCTCTCTTATGGACTCTAAGCTGGGTCAGCCAGTATCCGAACAAACCACTGTAAGCTGGATTTCTAAATCAGTTTCCTTTTGTTACTAACACCATAGGAAATCCTTGTCGTTTCCCAAGGCCTCACTCTGCTAGAGCAGTAGCCTCTTCTGGAGCTTTCTGCAAAGGGGTAGATTCCAGAACCATCCTTAAAGCTGTGTTGGTTTTCTATGCACACTTTTACTAAACACCACAGAACTGATAGGCTTCTGGTTTGAGGACAGCCTTTGCCAGGTCAGTCTTTTCTGGCCTCTTGGACAGTTCTCACCATTTTCAACCATCCTCTCTTCTGTTCCCTTAAGCTTTGTGAATCTTGCAACACTGATCAATAGGTCATCTGTTGTCATGGTAAGTTCTTACACAATGATACTCTTCTAGTAATAGTAGCCGATAAAACTTGGAATGTTTTTCCAATTAATGCATCCTGTCAGCACTCTGTGTATTCATCCATCAATCTCCCAACAATGATAGCAATAACAACTGGGTGGGAGAGGGGCTGCCTTCCACTTTCATCACTGATGTAAGCTAATAATTCCCTTTTTGTGCACTTTAATGGAGTCTTGTTATATTTTTGTTTTTAATAAACATGAAACTGTATCATTATTTCTTTGACTTTACTTACTGTGATGCTACTGGAGCCATGAACATCACCACCAGAATCACAGAAAAATCCTCTGTTAAAGAGGAACTATTCATAACTATTGCAACTTAGCCATAGGTGACCCACTACATTCGGCTGGACTTAAGAGCTGAGAACCCTTCCCCCTGGGGTACAGGATACTGCCAGTATCTACATGTGCCATCCCAGAAGTTTCTTGCCACAGGTCAATGTATTTGCCTTTTCTACAAGATTAGGAATACTGGCTTTCTGGTATGGTTTGGCGTGCTTCTGGAGCCGCATAAATGCATCATTGATGAATCTTTTCTGAATTGCTTCTAGGGACATCAGCCTTGGGTAGAAGATGAAAAGAGCAGGTGCACTTGTGGTTGACCCTGTTCCCACAAGGATTAACAGCCACTGCTTTTATTTGTTTGTTTTTTGTTTTCAGATCCATTTCATGACATCTAAGCATGCTGTGTTTCTAAGGGATTTATTCCTGTAGACACTTCCAAGTGGCTGCACATTGAGCAACACCTTAACTCTAGCTCTCCCAGTGTGAAAGCAGAATCTTAACAGAGAAGGCCAATAGACTTGTGTGTTTATGGGTAAATTTCAGTAACTGGCTAGTAAGTGTACTGCCTGGATGCCAGGGGAAAAAAGAAATACAGAGCACTCAAAAATAAATTAGCTACAAAAAGTGAGGAAGAAACACTGACTGGGAAAGTTCTGTATCTGTTCAGCAAAAAGCAATGCTACTTCCAGATATGACTGCCAGTAACATACAGGAAGATGTAGGACAACTGCACACAGACCTGGTTAAAATAAATGAAATACTGATGGAGTATATCAACACAAACAACAAAAGCCATGTCCAACCCGGAATTAATGGACATGCTGCACCTCAGAAAATCCAAATCCCATCTAGCTACGCGCTCGAGAGACTTGAAACTCAGCACTGAAATAAATAGGACATGCTGGAGGGACAGATTCATAACCCAGAGGCTTCCTTCACTCTGGAATAAAATCCCAGTCCAGGTTAGGCAGAGTCCCTCATTGACTCTCTTCAAGAGGAATCTTGATGAGTGGATGGGAGATCGTAGGTTTACCCCGGGTATCATTTCTGTGTCACTGTTAGACAGAGGCACAGTATACTAACCTCGAAAAAGGGCATAGCAAAATTCATTTAAAATGGGTGGCGAAAGCCAAACACACTCTGGCTATGCTTATAAATGCCCTAGGGCAGATAGCCTAGTATGAACCTATGAACCAAAATTGATATACATGGATCACTGTGGTTTTGTGGCAGGGAGGCAAACATTTGACATTAACAGAACACTGATGATCCAAAGGGTTGCAGAATGTAAGAAAATACCACTGTTGGTGGGTCTTGATGCAGAGAAAGCGTTTGATAGAGTTAGGTGGGACTTATGAGCAATGCAATGGAAGCATTTGCATTTCCTGATAAGGTTGATTAGGATATATGAGGAATCGGAGGTGAAAATTAAAGTGGTTGGGGTCCTCTCTGATAATTTCTACTTGAGCAGAGGAACTAGGCAGGAGTGTCCTCTTCCCCTTTATTTGCATTATATTTAGAACCACTGGCAAAAAAAATAAGTGACTCAGAAATTCAAGGATATAATTGGTATGGTAGTCAAGAAAAGCTAGCTCTATTTGCAGATATAATTTTTTGTCTGACAAAACTAGGAGGAGACCTTACAGTGTTTTGGAACATTCTGAGTTTCAAATCTTTTCAGGATACAAAATTAATGAAGCTAAAACAAAGACAATAGTGGTAAGTTATGTTCGCATATATGAATTGGTTCAGCAATACCCATATTTATGGGGACATGATAAAATTAAGTATTTAGGAGTGTAGATTAAAACTGATTCTGGTGTGGCAGCTAATGATATGTGGGAAGAGACTAAAAATATAATACAAAACTGAGAACATGGAAGCTTTGTTTTATGGATGTGGATAGTAAGATACAAGCAGTTAAAATGTCCCCATTAGTCTTATACACAAGTCAGGCATATTTTATCAACCAAAGGAGAAGTTGTGGATAGCTATTAAGAAAGAGACGAAGGGTTTTATTTGGGAGGGAAAGACGGCAAGAGTCAAGTGTGATGAGCTGATTTTTCCAGTAGATCAGGGTTGGTTGAGATTACCCGATTTGAAAGGGTATTTCAGAGCTACACAGTTAAGGCTCCTATACATAGCATGAGCAGAAAACTGTAATTCGAAGTGGAAAGGGATGATGATGAAACTGGGGGGAAGCCCAAGAAACAAGGAGAGACAGAGATTTTGGATGCAGGCCTTTAAAATGAATAACAATAATCATTACAGAATATTATATCTATAATGTAGCAGCAAGTATCCTAAGAACTAAGCCAACAAGGGAATGGGGAAAAGAGATTCTGCAGATAGGACTGACTGCAGTTATGGACATAGACAAGTAAGAGGGGGACTGGAATTTATTGGAGAAAACTGGCAAATGAACCAAGATTTGGGGAGCAAGTAACAAGAGCGGGAAAGATAATAGAATGGGAAGATGTCAAGAATGTATTTGGACTTTCAGGTTTGAGTGGCTTACTTATCAAGGATTGATATCAGTGTGTAGGCAAAGTGAAAGCAATAGTGTCGGGTCCTAAATGAAAGACCATCACTTGTAGAGTTTTTAGTAGAATCTAGAACAGAAGCTGCCAATAAAAAGGAGTAATTAGAGCATATAAAATATTGCTTAATAACTAAGAATCAGTCAGAGGAGGTTAAAAAGGATTGGGAAGAGAGACTGGATAAACAATTCACAAAGAAACAATGGGAGGATATATGAATCTCTCCCAAATGTTAGGATTTTTGCTTGGAAATGTTTACATAGATATTTTATACCCTAGGTAGACTCCAGATAATTTTTACTCAGGTACACAACAAATGTTGGAGGTGTGACAGGGAAAAAGAGATAATTGGGAACATATTGTCTATGAATGTAGTGAGTTGGCAGACTTGAAAGATTCCCTACAGGATGCACTGTCTGAGATGCTGGGTGGGCAGACTGGTGTAATGAGGGAGATGATTTATCTGAGCTATGATACAGAATTGGAATTGCCTAGACACGGTAAGGCTTTGCTGTGTCTAATTATGATGGCAGCCCAAAAAGCAATTACTAGAAAATGGAAATCAAAATCTAAACCAACTCTACTAGAAGTATTGCATATAGTAACAGTGAGAAAACAACTGGAATTGAGATCTTTAGAAAAGGGTAAGAGCAATGTACATAGGAAAAAAATGGGAATTGTTGGAGCAAACATACAGGGGGAGGAATGAACTTTAAAAGAAGGCAGGACTTAAAATGAAAATGATTGGGTAGATTATAAGTGATATATAATGTTTGCAATTGGGATTGTGTCTGTGTAGTTTGTTTTTATTTATCTAATAGTATGATTGCCTGTGTTGTAAGCGGTAGTTAAATAAAGATGTTTCTTGTTTAAAAAACTGCAGGAATTGAATAATGTCGCTTAGGTTATGTGATATTTATCAATATGTGTGAAGTATAATATTAGTAAGAATGAACTTGTTAATACAGTTTGATTACTGTTATATATATTTAAATTTGCCTATGTCCCAACTGATAATTCAATAATGGTGTTTAAAAAAGAGATTTATTCCTGTAACTATTAGAAATAGGGAGCACACACTACACTTCTACTGGGCTTTAACCCAGTCCATAGTGGCATCTGGTAGTTTGTCTTCTACCTCTGACATCCCTTTAAAAAAAAAAATAGATGGGAGGTTGGCAAAAATGGTTTACCTTACAGACACAAGGTGCAGGGTTTGATTTTCACACGGGGTAATTGGCTAGGCTTAAAATGGCCCACAAGGGCAGATTAACCTAGTACTAATCTGTGAACCTAAATGTTAACAGAAGGAAGACATGAGCAAGGTTTTTGATGCCCCATTTCGGTTCAAGTGTGCCCACAGCCTCCAGACCAAACATCTGCAGGTTTTTGATACCTTCCCTTTGGTGGTACCATGCTTCAGGATAGTGGTGTTCCTAACAAGATGAAAGTTGG
Source organism: Protopterus annectens (assembly GCF_019279795.1). NCBI lineage: Eukaryota > Metazoa > Chordata > Ceratodontiformes > Protopteridae > Protopterus > Protopterus annectens. Next base: position 770,934,513 of record NC_056741.1, on the reverse strand, counting down.
GAAGGGTCTTTTTAAGACATCCAGACCCAACTGTCTGTTGAAGTCTGATTTGTAATTTCTGAAGGAAATCACAGGACCCCAACTATTTTGATTAAGGATATTGCAGAGTGTGAACTGAAAGATGACTTTCCCATTCAATGATGAGGACTTCCAAGGCAGACATTCCTAAAAAAAAATATCAAAAATGTTAAGCACATTTCGCCACTTTCCACCAGGCATTTGCATATTGAACATATGTGGGACTTACTCCCCTTACCAGAGCCTGCAATCAGATACTGAATCATCACTGTCTGCAGTACCCTTTGCCAGGTGGGAGACCTGGATTATTCGTCACAGCTGTCCTCCCTTGTAGGCTATGATGCAGAGACTTAAGAATACCATTTCCTCTGAATGTGCGACAGAGATACTCTCGTTTGGGGAGACACTTTCCATGATGAAAGAGTACTTCAGATGGGAAGGTAGGGCAGCATTAGAGGCTCAAAAAATATCAGTTTGCTGTGTCTGGGTGCTCTTAAACCTGTGACCATTCCTCCAGTTCTGGGGCCCTTGAGGATATTTTTGTGATATCCACTTAAGAAGGTGGGTCACAACTCCCTCCCTGGAAGAAACCAAATAGGCTTTAAGGGAGCAAAAGTTCCACAAATACTAAGAGTCCTGTGGTAGAGCTAGCAATGGTGTCCTTGTATTCAGAATAATGGTCTAAACAGGTTCCTGTCCCAGTACACTCCTAAGTGACAAAGAAGGTATGGTTTTGGACAGATTTGAAAGTAAAATATATAGCATTGTTACCTTGGCCTTTATAGCTCTTAATCACCAGATACATATGATTATGTTCTACATGACCATCCTTGGTCATCTAGGAATGACAGGAAGTATCACAGTGTCTCTTATCTGAGGATAAACCCATGGTCTGTCATCTTTCCTAAAAAAAAAAAAAAAAAAAAAAAAAAAAGTCTGTGTTTTCATTTTCCATGAAATTATGCGTTCGGTTCTCTGTCTTTGCCAGGAAAGGAACAAGGGTAGAAATGCCCTTCACATTCTGGATATATACTGCTAACTCTGGTTTTATTCTGAAGTAGGTGTATCGATTTTGGAAGACTGGTTTGTCTGCTTTGCTTTAGAAATGGTAGGGATCACTGTTGCCACTTTCCTGTTGGATTTCTAGCTGCATCACCCTTTGTCATTAGCTGGTAAACTGTGAGGTCAGAGACCTCTCAATTGTAAGTGGTCTGGTAGCTTCCATTGCTTTCTTCAAGAATGTCACCACTGCAGATGCCTGTGCCATAGCCAAGTTGGTCTTTGTAACAACCTTCACTAGACATGGTTTCAACCACAGCTTCAGGAATTGGGCTGCCTTTGATGTGTTTTTTTCATAGCTCTGTCTATTGTACATTGTTCTTGGGCTGTCTCCAGCGCCTTACACCTTACCTATTTTGTGCTCAGGATTTTACCCATTTATAGTACCCACCAAGGAGGTTCCCCAGTGTTAGACATAACAGCTAATTTCTTGCCATATTAATTCAGTTGTACCCAGATGTGAAGGTACCTTCTGTGATGAGTAGCAAATGGTTCCTCTCAGAATATTGGAGCTACAAACAGTTGCAACTTCATCTTAGCATAAAATACAATTGGAAACAAATATTTTATTCTTTTGCATGGAGGCAACCCCCTCCACACCTTCTTGATTTTGTATATTTACTACAAAGTGGAAACTGCACAAAAAACACACTGTTGATACTGTATTACAAAGAGTTGAATTAATGAATTCCTGTGAGAAACCACAATCACCAAGATGCAGTATGATCAGTGAGTTGCATCCTTATCCGTTTGCTACCTCCTGATGCTGGACATCCCTTCCATCCAGCCATGCTGTTGGAGTTGCTTGTAACTTGAGCAAGTATATATTTCATAGCTTCATAGATTAGTACTAAGCTAACTGCCCTTGTGAGCCATTTTAAGCCTAGCTAATTAACCTTGTGAGATTCAAACCATGAACCTTGTGTTTGTAAGGCAAACACCTTAACCATTAGGCCACCCTCCCAATTATTACTTGTTTAATGGTGTAGGTATACTTTCTTGGTTTGAAAGAAGTGTGCTTGGTGGAGTCGGAGGCTAGGTGTGTTCATGTAGTTATTAGGTGATCATAATGTGCAGTGGCACCAAGCACAGTATCTTCAGAGAAAAATGCAGAAATGCCATTGCTGCAGAGGATGAACCCACTCATTGGGACCTATCAAGAAGGATCCCTTGGGGATGTAAGTGTTGCAGTGAGCTTTGCTGCAGGTTCACAGGTCATATTCAGTTGATAAGCTAAAAGGATATCTGTTTACAGAATTTAACACAGATATCTTTTAGACTTTTAGTACAAAGTGAGAAAATCCAGAGATGCTGGTCCATCTATCCATCTTTCAGCTACTTAACATCTAGTGTTAAAAAGTCTCTCTCTACCAGCATTTATAGTAGCTATTTCACTGTGGTCCATGTCATATCCCTTGTGTTTGGGTTTAAAAGTACACACAACACCTCAGTCCTATATGATTCCAGTACTTGTCATACTAATAGTTATTAAAGGAAGCACACATACATTTGTGAAAAAAGGTTGTGGCAGCTGGTGACGTCAAAGGGAGTGCTACATGAGGCAACTGAATGGGTGGGGCTATATTGCAGTGGGATCAATGGTTGCCATTTTACATAAATAACTGGTCATATGCTATTGCCCATGGTAAGCAGTAGTCTCCTCTGTAATATACATACCAGACCTTGTTTCTGAAATAGTTTATTTCTGACATGTGAGGTGGATGAATGGGTTCCACTATAATACCACAAAATCCAGCACATTAAGCACAATATATAAATAAAGCAGTTCAGCCTGATACAGTAAAACTATTTATTCTACTAGACATGTGATATTACCATCAATAAAGCAAAGACAGCAAATGAAAAATAATGAAGCATTCCTCTTGCATCTCCTTAAATGATTATTCTCATTTAAAGGTCACTTCAGCTCTAAGAAACTGACTACTTAATGTGCACTGTTTGTGTGAGGCAGAGCTCTTGCTGTCAGTGTATTTGCTATTAATCAGATTACCAGTTTTAAGGAAGAACACATTCTTCAAACTAATTTATACTTGCATGCTGTGGTATTTAACTGTATGATGTACTGCACTTAGTACTTATTGTACTGCTACAACTGAAGATAAGCTGTGATGTGAAATGCTCAAGCAAATACTATTTCATACTGCATTTATATTTTTGGACACAATTCCAAAGTGACGGTTTCATGTTTCCCAAAGAAATCATTACACGAACAGTCTTTACAGTACTCTAGTACTAAATACATACCTCTGATCATTTGGAATTTTTTCATTAGGCTTCTTACTTATAAACAAAGTCCATTCGCATGTCTGTTTTTTTTTTACTAACACATCAAAACCTCTCTGGTCAAAGTTTGTAATATTCCATAGCAACTGTTTTCTCTAGAGATCATTACCAGTGCATTCAGTCTTTATTGTTTCCATATTACTATGAATACATGTTTTAATTCTCCATTGATTTTTTTTTCACATTTCACAAGTTCTTTAGACAAAAGAAAGGTGTTGCAATGGGAGCAAGTATGGTGCAATCTTTTGCTAACTTAGTTATGAGTTGGTGGGAATATGAGATTTTAATTGCTCACCCACTGTTTACAAACATTTCTCTAAGCATTATATAGATTTGATAATTTTATGGAGTGGTTTGGCAGATGATATTCTTACGGATTTAAACTCTTATTGTTTCTTAATTTATAGGTTCATAGGTATGTACTAGGCTATTTGACCCTAGGGCCTATACAAGCCTAGTCAAATGAGGTTCCCTGGCTTTTGCCACCCAAGAAAATTATTTTCCTGTGCCCCTGTCGAGCAGTGATCCCCAGGGTGAATTTCCTGTTTCCCATCCAATTGTCAAGATTTCTGTTAAAGAGGGCTAATGAGGAGCTTTGCTTGACATGAATGGGTAGGCTCTTCCAGAACAAGGGAAGTCTCTGGGACAGGAATCTATCCATCCAGCATATTCTGTTTATTGTGTTGACAAGGTTTAGGTCCCTGGAGCATGTGGCTCTGAGAGATTGAGATTTCTTTAAGTGTCACATGTCCATCAGATCTGGGTTAGACATGGCTTTGTATGTTAGGTAGAGGTCGCCTCGGAGTAGGCGATAAGTAATGGAGTAGAGCTGGAGTTTTTTGAGACTGTCAGCATATGACATCTGTTTGAGGCCAGTAATCCTCTTAATGAGGTATTTCTGTGGCCTTTCCAGCTGTTGCAGATGTCTTGCGAGGTACATGCCAAACGGGGCGTTGTACTCTATAATGGGTCTGATGAGGGATGAGTAGAGAGGAATGATGACTTCTCTTTTTCTGGAGGAGAACCCCTTTGTGATAGTGTGCCACGTAGAAGGATTTCCTGACTACTGTGGCAACGTGATTATCAAAGGAGAGACTACTGTCCACCTGTGTCCCATGGTCTTATCACCCTTTCAGTGTTTAGTAGGCTACCGCCTATGTGGTAGTTCATGGGTACAGTGTTTTTCCCAAAGGGGATGACAATGCACTTCTTGGCATTGAGCTTTAGGCCATGACTTTGACACCAAGCATCAGTCTCAGTGAGGCCTCTTTGTAGAATGTCCACATCCTTAGGCAAATTGATTATGGCTCCTAGTTTGCAGTCGTCTGCAAATTTCATTAGCCAGAGACTAGCTGTATTAGCCTGAACTTCAGAGAAGTAGATATCGAACAGGAGAACCTAGGACCGAACCCTGTGGTACTCTGCTTGTCATCGGTCTGAAGTCGGATTTGGAGTTGGCTACTTTCACTGTGTGGATTCTGTCAGTGAGCCAGTTGGCCACCCATCTTGTGAAAAAGGGATTTATGCCTAGTCCAGTGAGTTTATCTATAATACCAAAGTGGGGGATGGTGTCGAAAGCCTTGGCGAGGTCAAGGTGGGCTGTGTGCACCACCTTACCCTTGTCTACGGCTCTGGTGACTGCTTCAAAGAAGTCAGTCAGGTTTAGGAGGCATGATCTGCCTTTTATAAACCCAAACTGAGTGGTGTCCAGAGTTTGGAGGTTACCTATGTCTTTGTTTATAAGCTCTAGGATTATGCATTCAGTGGCCTTGCAGACCAGGCTTGTCAGGCTAATGGGGCAGTAGTTCCTGGGGTCAGTGTTAGCACCCTCTTTGTGGAGTGGGATAACCATCGCTGTGTACCATTCCATGGGCACAAAGCCAGACGTGAGGCTATGGTTGACCATGGTACTTAGGTGGAGTGCCAGTTCATTCTGTAGTTCGTGCAGAATGCAGCATGGGATGTTGTTTGGTCCCATGGATGCTGTGTTCTTGATTTTGGTGAGTGCGGTCTTTACCTCTGCGGCTGTGATTACAGGGGCTTTGGAATCATCTGGTATGGGGATGGGCCCTTTGGGTGGGTGAAATTAGCACTGAACCAGTCTGCCAGGATGTTAGCAATATCAGTTGGTTCAGTAAATGTAGTGCCATTGTGCTGTAGTTCAGAGCAGATCTGAGTGTTGCCATTGAGATTCTTGACACAGCTGTAGAAAGTTTTGTGGTTGTCTTTAGAATCCATGGCGATTTTAGTTTCGTAACTAGCTTTGGAGGATTTTATGAGGGATCTCAGCTTCTTGCTGAGACTGACCAGGGAGTTCCTGCAATCATGGGATTTTACTCTTTTTTTGCAACAGTTTCTTCCTTCTGTTGTAGAGCTCATTTATGGCAGGGGGCGATAGCGTCTTGGCTCTGTTGGGGATGGCATGGTCCATGCACTCGCATATGTGCTTATACATTGCATTTGTATATGATTCAGCAGTCATGCCACTATTTTCCATCTGTGTGTGTATAGAGAAGTTTGCCACTTCTGACTTAAGAAACAGGAAGTTGGCTTTGGAGAAGTTTTTTATGGTGGTTTCCTTAATGGGGAGGGGGGTGGGATATGGATGTCTAGGGTGATTAGCTTGTGGTCGGACCTGACCAGCAAGGAGTTGACCTCTGGTGTGGAGCATCTGTTACCCATATTGGTAATGATCAGGTCCAGGATGTTGCTACCCCTGGTAGGGGTATGGACAAGCTGGTCCACACCATTGGAATTGATGAATTCCAGAAAACGTTGGGCAAATGAGTTAGTACACGAGTAGTTTTCCCAGTTGATGGAGGGGTAGTTGAAATCTCCCAAGATTAGGGTATTGGACTGTACCTTAATATTATCCAGTATTTCAAGATACATGGAGTGGGCATCCTGGGGCATGGTAGGCAATCTGTAACACGCTACAATATGAATTGCAGTCTTGCCCAGTGTTAATTGTACTTGGTTAATTTCGGATGCATTATGTTGAGCAACTAGCCTTGGAGGTGTGGGATATCCTTTATGAATATGGGCATGCCTCCTTCTTTAGTATTTCAGTCCAGATTAGGTGGCCGAAAGGAGTTGTAGCCTGGTAATGCAGGGGTGCTCTCTGGAGCCATTAACCAGGTCTCTGTCACTGCACAGATATCAATGTTCTCCAGCTTAAGGAGAGCCTTGCGTGAGTGCATTTTGAGGTTTAGACTTCTAGCATTGAGTAGCATTACCCTTAGATTTCACTTGTTTATATCTACTATGGTGGTGCATTTGACATTTGAGCCTTGCCTAAAAAAGGCACTATAGGGGAGGCAAGAGCCTTAGCCAGTATCCGGAATCACAGTGGCAACAGATGCAGGCCATCTCTGGCAAAGCATCGTGGCCTGTTGATCATGTCGTCCTAGGCAGACAGATACTTGATCCCCTTGGAATGACACCAGAAGCTTAGCCAATTGTTGAAGTCAATCATTTTGTCCTTGTACTGTGGTATCATTCTGGGCGATGGCAGGATGCTGCTCAGGGCTAGTGTCATACCTGCCTGGGCCACATGGTCAGAGAGCTCCTCCATGTCTCTTTTCATGTAGTCTGGGGGAGGTTAGTCTCGGGTCATTCACTCCAACATGGACAATGACAGAGTCATACTTGTTGTGGAGTGACCTGAGTGCGTGCATTGTATGGCGGATCCTGGCACCCGGCAGGCAGCTAACAGTAACTTTCTCCTTGTTTAGCCTGGTGAGAGGGACGTCAGTGTGCCAGACTGTATAGTCGCCAATGACCAAGTGTGTTGGGTACGTTGTTTTGCCTTATGGGCTGAGGTTGAGTGGCACACTGATTTTGTGGGCTATGTGTCGTTCGGGTAGTGTTGGTGGGGGTGGTTGCTTGCATTTCAGCTTTGGAGGTCTCTGTTGTTTAAAGAGATTTTTGAGAGCCTCCACGAATATAGGTGTGTGTTTTGTGTTACTGTGTGTGGGTTTGGGTGGTGCAAGTTTTGATGGACTGTGTGTTGAGTGGAGTGTGGTGTTGACCTCCTCTTGACTGTCTAGTCCAGTCTTGGCTGGAGAGAGCTTGGCTTCCAGTTTGGCTATATAAGTGCATGTTTCACATGTTGTAGTGTTGGGTGATAGGAGGAGAGGGTTATCAGTGTACGTGAAATAATTGCTACATTGCCCCAAAATGTCCAGATTCATCAGGTGGGCAGGAGAAAATACTGGGAGCTTGACCCCTGGACATGCCTGATTAGTGCTTATTAATTTAAGTACTAGGAACTATTCATGGAAAAGCAGCACAATTTCTGGATTTAGTCATTACAGCTGATTCTGTAAACATGTTTCACCAGTAAAATATATAGGAAAAGCATGTTTGTGAACAATTTGTTTTGCAGTAGCCAACATCCTCAGTTTGTGAAATGTAATGTAATCAGGGGGTGCTTTATCAGAGTGAGTCATTTCACCTGCAATGACACAATTTTTAGTGAAGGAAATTTTGTTAAGGTACTTTCTAAGGAGAGAGGTTTATGAACAATATTGTTCTGGAAGTTATTAATGTATTAAGTTTTAGCGTATTATGAAATGTGAGTTGCCAATGCCAAAATCAAAGAAAAAACATCTGTTTGTAAAGGGCTTTTCTAGTACTGATTTCTCTTGACTTGGCATGAAAATATTTTAAAGCACAATTGGAAAATTGTTTTAGGCAATAAGAATCTAGCTAATATTATTGGTGGAGAACCAAATTTTGTATACAAGAAAACTAACAATATTAATTTATTATTTAAAAGCAGATCTAGGTTGTTAGAATCCCCCATAGGAATGTTTTGATGTCAGCACTGCAATAAGGCAGGTTTATTATTGAAGGCGTTTGTGTTATCTTGAAGCATACTGATAAAGAAATTTGGCCTAAAAGTAGGTTTACTTGTGAATCTGAAATTGTGGTCTGCTTAGCACTGTGTAGAACTTGTGAATGTTTGTACATAAGTAAGGCAACCAGAAAACTTTTGCATAGAATTTATGAACATCGTTTAGCCATTAAAAATGGAGACAACAATAATGCCTTAGCAAAACATGCTGCAGTTTTTGTTTTCAAAAAGTTTAGTTTCTTTGTAAGACTATATTGATAAGCAACCACTGGGGGAGATAGTAACACATTACATTAATGTAAAGAAGTAAATTGTGAGATATTGTCCGCTGATAAGTGGTCACGGTTAAATTAATATATTAATATTAAATGTTTGTTTAAACACAGAGAATTTTGAATGTTATGGTTTTAATTTGTTTTTACTAAAAGGTTTAGTAATTGACTATTTATTGATGTATCTTGTTTAGTAAGTTTTAGATTGCGTTAGCTGACTGATTGTGATTTTTGGCACTATTTAATTTTTTTTTTTCATTTACACACATTATTTATCACTTAACTTTTCTTTATAATAGCTGTCTTTCAATCCAACATCATATAAATTGTTCAATTCGTGCCTTCTAGTAAACCCCACTCCTCTTCCTGCACATTATTCTGCATGTATTATTCCCACAAATTCCATTTACATCTGTATGTTTTGTTCCTTCCTTTTTCTAAAGGTCCCCCTTCCAGTTTTTTTTTTATCTCATTTACAATATTCAGTACTTCAAACATAGTTGGTTTAGATTTTGATTTCCATTTTCTAGTAATTCCTTTTTTTTTTTGGCAGTCACAAAATAGGCCTTGCTATGTCTAGATAACTCAGATCATGTGTCCCAGCTCAAAAGAATCATTTCCTTAGTTACACCAACTTGCTTACCCAATATTTCTGACAGTGGACTCTGTAGGGAATTTTTAAAAATCTGTCAATTCATTACACTCCCAAAAAACATGCTCCCAATTACCTTTCTTTCCCCATCACACCTCCAACATTTGCTATCTACCTGAGGAAAAATTCTTTGAAGTCTAAATGAGGTATAACATGCCTGTGCAAATATTCCAAGCAAAAATCCCAAACCCTCTGGACGTTATCGCATACTTGGGAGCTATACATACATCCTCCCATTGTTCCTTTGAAAATTGCTTTTCTAGTCTCTCTTTTAACCTCATCAGAGTCATTCTTAAAGTTATTGTGCAATATTTATATGCCCTACTAATTATCCCTTTTAACAGCAGCTTATGGTATATATTTGACTAAAAAACTCTCCCAGAGTAAGTTTTACACTAAGGACTCTCCATCCCTTTCTCTTTCTATAATCTGATATCGACCCCTGGTATGAAAGGCAGTCTCTAACCTGCAGTTTAAACATTGTCTTAGCCTCATTCCACCATTCTGTTATATTTCCCTCTCTAGTTATTTGCTCCTGATACCTTGATTCCTTAGCCAGTTTTCTCCAGTAAATTCCAGCCTCCTCTCGCCTATTTTCTGCATCCCTACATGCAGTTACCCCAATTAGCAACATTTCTTTTCTGCATTCCCATGTTGGCTTAGTTCTTAGAATATTTTTTGCAACTTTATGAATATTATATTCTGTATGGTGGTGGTTGTTATTCTTAAGAATTTGCATTCAAAATCCCACTTGCCCTGTATTTCTTGCAGTCCCCCCTGCTTCCATCATCATCACTTTCCATTTTGAATTGTAATCTTCTGCTCACGTTACGTATACAAGCCTTAACTGTGTAGCTCTAAAATATCCCTTCAACTCAGGTAGTCCTAAACCACCTTGTTCTTGGAAGGATCAACTTATCCCACTTAGCTTTTGTCCTTTTCCTCTCACAGATAAATTCCTTCAACTTATTAAACATTGTCCATGTCTTTTCTGGGTGATACAAATATGTCTGATTGGTATATAAAATTAAAGGGACTAAAACATTTTCACTGATTGTAGCTTCCTATCCATACTCCTAAACAAGAGCTTCCGGTTTCTCCATTTTTATATTTTTTACCATAGTAAAAGAGTTTTTAAGCCATACTCCTAAGTACTTCACCTTATCATGTTCCCATAAATATTGGTATTGCTGAACCAGTTCGTGTACATAATTTATGGCTATAGCATTTCTTTTATCTTCATTAACGTTGTACCCCCCTCCAAAAAAAAAAAAAAAAAAAAAACCTTGAAACAATCTCAAAATTTTCCATAAAACCGAGATGTCCTTCAATGGATTTATCATGTACAAAATAATATCTGCAAATAAAATCAACATTTCTTGATTATCAGACCGGTTATATCCTTGAATTTCTGAGTCCCCTATTTTCTTTGTCACATTAGTTTAGTCCAGTTTCAGAGTTGCTGATTCCTGGGCTTTGGTTGTAGTTCCTGTGTACTGTTTCCTTGCCTTATTTGGGGGAGAGGAAGTTACCTTGCTTACCAGTGGGAGTGGGAAGCATTGAGCTGCCTTTTGTCCAGTTTTGTGAGGTTTCAGCCAGTAACTAGTAGTTTATTGGTCGTTTTGGGCCAGTTTCTAGCTTTTTCCAGCCCCCTGGTATAAAACGCTAAACGCTGTTTTCAGCTTGTACCTACTCAGCACAGACTCCACGTGGGCCAGCAGAGTAATCCAGGCTGCAGAGAGCTGAATAAGCGACTTTTCTTGATACTAAGTATATTTTTGTTGCTTTCCACATCTGAATACCTAGCGACTGTATTTAGCCTGCCTTTCTGTTACATTGAAGCTGTTTTACTGCATTTAACTTAATATTGCACTTGGAATCCTTGTTTGTTACTATTTGACTGTATTTGTAGCAAATTCTTCTGTGTAAGCTGTAGTAGCTGATTCATAGCATTTATAAGTGTTTGCTGTACCTGTTTCTGCCTGTTTTGTGAAAAAAAAGAAAAAAGAAAAAATATCTCTTGTTTTTCCTGCTTTACTAGTTTAGTCCAGTTTCAGAGTTGCTGATTCCTGGGCTTTGGTTGTAGTTCCTGTGTACTGTTTCCTTGCCTTATTTGGGGAGAGGAAGTTACCTTGCTTACCAGTGGGAGTGGGAAGCATTGAGCTGCCTTTGTCCAGTTTTGTGAAGTTTCAGCCAGTAACTAGTAGTTTATTGGTCGTTTTGGGCCAGTTTCTAGCTTTTTCCAGCCCCCTGGTATAAAACGCGCGTTTTTCAGCTTGTACCTACTCAGCACAGACTCCACGTGGGCCAGCAGAGTAATCCAGGCTGCAGAGAGCTGAATAAGCGACTTTTCTTGATACTAAGTATATTTTTTGTTGCTTTCCACATCTGAATACCTAGCGACTGTATTTTGCCTGCCTTTCTGTTACATTGAAGCTGTTTTTACTGCATTTAACTTAATATTGCACTTGGAATCCTTGTTTGTTACTATTTGACTTGATTTGTAGCAAATTCTTCTGTGTAAGCTGTAGTAGCTGATTCATAGCATTTATAAGTGTTTGCTGTACCTGTTTCTGCCTGTTTTGTGAAAAAGAAAAAAGAAAAAATATCTCTTGTTTTTCCTGCTTTACTAGTTTAGTCCAGTTTCAGAGTTGCTGATTCCTGGGCTTTGGTTGTAGTTCCTGTGTACTGTTTCCTTGCCTTATTTGGGGGAGAGGAAGTTACCTTGCTTACCAGTGGGAGTGGGAAGCATTGAGCTGCCTTTTGTCCAGTTTTGTGAGGTTTCAGCCAGTAACTAGTAGTTTATTGGTCGTTTTGGGCCAGTTTCTAGCTTTTTCCAGCCCCCTGGTATAAAACGCGGTAAACGCGCGTTAGCGCGATTTAGCGTGGAGCTGCCACTGTTGCACACTAGGGCAGCACCGGTTAGGCAGGTTTAAACTATTCGGGCTACCTAAAGTCCACTCTTCAAATTTTCCCTTAAAACTACCTTCCTCGAACTATACTACTGATCTAATCAGCGTATCCTATAACTAAAAAGATCATCTCCACTTGACTCCAAGTAGACTATCCTCTATCTGTTAAACCTATCACTTGCTCCTACAGTACTTATTACCTTGATACGGCACTCTTGTCATAGATAGTACCCCAAAAAGGTAACCCCCCATTTCTCGGTCACCCACGTCCCCCTGAATCTTTTTTAACGTTTTTGTCTATCCTTCTAGCATGTCGAGGGATCAGTTGCTAGTATCCTCTCCTGCTCAGCTGGTGAACCTGGGAATACTGAGGCAATGTTACAATTGCCTCATGTGCACAGACAACCCTCTCCTCCTCCCACAAAACACAAATATATGCGAGAGATGCAACTATACGGCCAAACTGGAGGCTGAGCTCTCTCAACACAGGACTGGCAAGACCAGTCAGGAGGAGAAGGTTACCACACACACTATAGACCCAGTCTCACATAGCACCATTACAACCTCAAATCATACACATAAACACACAAAGACATACTCGGAGGCTCTGATCAAAAATCTACCAAAACAGCAGAGGCCACCAAAGCAGACACCCAAACAACCACCACCTCAGAACACAACACCTGCAACACATAGACCTCACAGTCAGAGTGTCAAACAGTCACAGCCCTTAAGGCCAAACACAATGCCAGACACACTAGTCATTGGTGACTCCATAGTCAGACACACTGACGTCCCGCTCACCAGACTGAGTAAGGAGAAGGTCACAGTAAGCTGCCTGTCGGGCGCTAGAATCCACCACATAACGCAAGCACTCAGGTCTCTCAACAGCAAGTACAAATATGACTCAGTCATTGTCCACGCTGGTGTAAACGACCTGAGACGTACCTCCTTGGACTACATGAAAAGAGACATTGAGGAGCTCTCTGATTATGTAGCCCAGGCAGGTATGACCCTGACCTTGAGCAGTATCCTACCTTCACCAAGAGTGATGCCACAATACAGAGATAAGATGATCAGCTTTAACAATTGGCTTAAACACTGGTGTCATTCAAAGGGGATCCAGTATCTGTCTGCCTGGGATGACATGCTGGACAAGCCACGCTGCTTCTGAGGGACGGCTTGCACCTGTCACCCTGGGATTCCGGATATTGGCAAAGGCTCTTGCCACCCCATAGTGCCTTTTTAGGCAAGGCTCAAATTCTAAACCTACCACCCTAGAACACAAAAAGGAAAAAACTAAGGGTAATGCTGCTCAATGCCAGAAGTCTAAATCTCAAAATGCACGCACTCGAGGCCCTTCTCAGTATGGAGAACATCGATGTCTGTGTTGTGACAGAAACCTGGTTCAAGGCTCCTGAGAGCACCCCAGCGCTATCAGGTTTTACCTCATATCATGCGTTCCGGCCCCAAAATCCGGACAATACCAAGAAAGGAGGGGGGGGGTATCCATATTCATCAAGGACACCCACACCTCAAGACTGGTGGCAACGCACGATGCATCGGAGACCATCCAGGTGCAATTAACCATAGGCAAGACTGCTCTGCAAATTGTAGCATGTTACAGGCCACCCTCACAAACTCAGGAACCTCACATGGCCTTCCTGAAAACACTAGAGGGATAAATGTATCACCAAACACCATCATACTAGGTGACTTCAATTACCCTAATATAGACTGAGAACACTACTCAAGCCCAAACACCCTAGCCCAAAAGTTCCTGGAATTCATAAACTCAAATGCCATGGAACAACTAGTCACCATCCCCACAAGAGGAGATAACATACTTGATCTCATCATCACGAACATGGGAGCACAATGTTCAACACCAGAAGTATACCCCTCACTGGTGAGATCAGATCACAAACTAATCTCGCTGGAGGTCCTCATCCCACCCCCACCTGAAATAAAAAAGACCACAGTAAAGAACTTCTCAAAAGCCGACTTCACACTTCTAAAGACTAGTGTGGTCTCCTTTAAGGCCCCCGAGCCGGCGGAAAACAGTACTCAAGCTGCTGAATCACTTACAGACACCTTCTACCAGCACCTGCAGGACTGCATGGATAAGGCAATCCCAAACAAAACAAAGACTCTTAGTACCAAAGGCAAGCGTCCAGTCTGGTGGACCCCAGCCATAAACAAACTCTACAATAAAAGGAGGAAGCTACTACAAGATAGAGCAAAATCCTTAAAAGGTAAGACACCCTTGATCACTATAAGTAAGAAACTAAGAGCTCTCATAAAATCATCCAAAGCAAATTTCGAGAGAAAAATAGCTAAAGACTCAAAAGACAATCATAAGGCCTTCTTTAGCTATGTTAGAAACCTAGGAGGAAACTTCCAGATATGCTCAGAACTAGTTCAAAATGATGTGAAGATTACTGATCCTACAGACATTGCCAACATACTGGCTGACAGGTTCAGTGCAAACTTCTCCCCCCCCTCCCCCCCAAAAGGAGAGATATCTATACCAAACGATTGCAGCCCCCAAACATCTCCAGCGCCCAAGTGAGAACTGCTCTCTCCAAAGCAAAAAATACAGCATCCATGGGACCTGATGGTGTCCCCGGCTGTGTGCTCCACGAACTCAATGAGGAATTAAACCCACAGCTAGGACAGCTGTTTAATCAAAGTCTTACCTTTGGATACGTACCCAGGGAGTGGCGCACTGCAACTGTGGTCCCACTTCACAAAGGCGGTGCCTCCACCGACCCTGGAAATTACCGGCCCATTAGCTTGACAAGCCTTATCTGCAAAGCCATGGAGAGGATCATAATGGACCTCATAAATAAGGACATGGGGAATTTGCAGACTTTGGATCCAACCCAGTTTGGCTTTGTCAAAGGCAGATCATGCCTTTTAAACTTGGTTGACTTCTTCGAAACAGTCACCAAAGCCATTGACGAGGGAAAGGCGGTCCATACAGCCTACCTCGATCTGGCTAAGGCCTTCGATACAATACCCCACTCAGGTATCATTGAAAAACTCATCAGCTTAAATGTTAACCCATACATCACAAGATGGGTTGCAAACTGGCTGAGTGACAGAACCCACAGGGTCAGAGTTGCTGGCGCCATGTCAGACTCAAAGCCTGTCACAAGTGGTGTCCCACAGGGCTCAGTCCTGGGCCCACTCTTGTTTGGCATCTACTTTTCCGAAGTACAAGCAAACACAGGAGGGTTATGGCTGACAAAGTTTGCAGATGACTGCAAACTGGGCCATAGTAGAAAACACATCTGACACAGATATCCTTCAGAAGGGTCTCACAGAAACGGATAACTGGTGCCAGAGCCACGGCCTGAAGTTAAATGCCAAAAAATGCATAGTCATACCCTTTGGGAAAAACAAGGTTACCCCTAGCTACCAAATAGGTGGCAATCCACTGAGCACAGAAGAAGTTATCAGGGACCTGGGGACCCAGGTTGATAGTAGTCTGTCATTCGACACCCATGTAGCTAAAGTAGTTAGGAAGACCTTCTACATTGCCCACCTTATCATGAAGGGATTCTCATCTAGATCAAGGGAGGTCATAGTCTCCCTTTACTCATCACTCATCAGACCAATGATTGAGTACGATGCCCCATTCAGGATGTATCTGACCCGACACTTGCAGCAGCTGGAGAGGCCACAAAAGTTCCTCACCAAAAGGATAAAGGGTCTCAAAAATCTGTCCTATGCTGCCGAACTGAAAGAACTCCAGCTCTATTCAGTCGCTTACCGCTTGCTCAGAGGTGACCTTTGCCTAACATACAAGGCCATGTCAAACCCAGATTTGATGAATATGCTTCACCTCAAAAAATCTAGATCCATCAGAGCCACAAGGGCGGGAGACTTAAACCTCGACACGGCTATTAATAGGACGTGCTGGAGGGATAGATTCATCACCCAAAGACTCCCTATGCTGTGGAACAAAATCCCGGTACATGTGAGGCAGAGCACCTCGCTGGCCTTGTTCAAGAGAAATCTTGACCAATGGATGGGAGATCGCAGATATACCCCAGGGATTACCTCAGTGTCACTGCTCGACAGAGGCACAGCAAAATAATGGGTATAGTTCCCCATACTAAAGGGGTGGCGTAAGCCACAAAACGATGGGCTAGGCTTGTAAATGCCCTCGGGCAGATAGCCTAGTATGAACCTATGAACCTATGAACCTATATAAAGCAAATATCAAAGGGGAAAGAGGATGCCCTGTCTGGTTCCTCCATTCAAGCTCAACTTATCAGAGAGGAACCCTCATACTTTAATTTTTGCCTCTGATCCTTCTCATATCCTCCTAATTAATGTTAATATTTTATCAGGGAATGCAAATGCTTCCATTGCCATACTCATAAAATCCCAGCATACTGTGCTTTAAGCCCAAACAGAAGCAGTGGTATTTTCTTACATTCTGGTTTCTACTGTCTGGCTCAACACTTTTCTAGTAATGCTGTCAAATGTTTGCCTCCCCTCCACAAAACAGCACTAATCCATAACGGTCAATTTTGGCAATAACTTTGCCATTCTTTTAGCTAATATAGACTTAAAACATTTTATAAATGTAGTTTCAAATTGAAAGGGATCTTTATGAATCTGGGCTTGACAGCTTTTTACTCTCCTTGGGTAATGCAGCCACCACAGCTTTTTTCTAAGATGTTGCTGCTTCCCCTCCTTTTAAAATAATATTAAACAAAATCTTCAGCTTTCTGTCACTTTCTTCCCTCCTAACTTCCAAACTTCCTGAGGAATTTCATCTGTTACTGGTGTCTTCCCTGCAGATTGATTATACATCACAATTTTAATCTCATTTCCTCCTATCTTAACCTTTAGGTGTTGAGCCCCATCTTCCTCTAATCTTGGCATTTTAAGCCTTCCCTAAATATTTCCATTTGTGCTTTTTCTTGATTTCCACATTTCTCTGCTTTATACACATTTTTATAACCTGTCTGAAATATCTTTAATATTTTTATAGGATCTCTGGATAGTCTTGTCATTGGTTCCCTAAGTTTGGTGACAACCCTTTCTAGTTTTGTTTCCTGTGTCACTGTGCTAAAAGCTTTTGTGCTGTGGAATTATTGAAAAATAGTTGATTAACAGCAATCTTTCTAAACTCATGCATATTATCCCAATATTCCCTTATCTTCTCTTTAGCATTTATCTTCTTGTTCTGCGAGATTCTCTGTATTCTGCAATACTTTAACCCTTGTCAGCCTTTCTAAATAGTTACTTTTAACCATCTTTCTGTTTTATTTCTAACCTACCGTTAATCAGATCCAGTGTTGTCTTTTCCATCTTTCTTTAACCTGTGGGTTATCTGATCTGACTGTGATCCAAGGGAGGCTATTTCTTTAAGACTTCGGCCTACCAGGCTCAGCTTCCTCTACCCACAATACCTCATTCCTCCAAGAATACCTTAGATCTAGTTTGCCACCATTCCAGGACAGCAGCTTGATCATGGCTTCATTGGGGTGTATCCTTTTCTATATGATTTGGTCTCTGTTTTCATCTTTTTTCCCCTTACCCTGTAGGATTTTTAGTATTGTATGTATAGAAAAAGTGTTAGGTTAGATAGGTAGGTAGTTAGGTTAACTGCTATTTTTAATCTGTGTGTCAGACAAATTTCCTACCTTTAGGGTGGGGTTTTCTCTTACTTATCCAACTGTTGTAGATGATGTAGTTATTGACAGTAGTATTAGGTTGCAGTTTAGTGAGTGATTTATCTGATATTGTTTTAGAGTTTGGTGTTAGTGCTTTACAGCATGGATGTGAAAGGATTCAAGAAGCATGTGGTGTGGGCACAAACTTCCCTCATGAGATGGACATAATCAGTGCATTTTTGATTGATTGCAGTCCTTATGGAGTCTCATTGTTCCATTTGTGAGAGGTTTGGTACTCGGGCTGACAATGAGAGGAGAGTCAAGCTGGTTCTCAAGGGCCTCCTCCTGGTTGGCGCCGCCTCTTCTACTTCACCTAAGGATAACTTTGAGTGGGGTCATAAGCACTCTTTGAAGGACCTCAAACCCGTTAGAGGGCATCATAAGGGGTTTTACTCTTTGTCAGCTCCAGTGTCTCCTTCCAGACCATTGGACACAAACGTCCCAAGACTTTTAGGTTCACTGTCAGCCTTGGCACCAGGGTCTGCACCAGATTCTCAGAGTCAGTCACCTTTACCTGCATTGGGTAAAGCTTCATCTCTAGTTGTCAGTATCCCCTGCCCCCTTTTGATAACGGGGGCTTTCCATTTCTCACATTCCCCCCACCAGAGTTCTTGCTGGTGTCTTCCTCTTCTCCTCACTGGTCCCAAGCTTCTCTAGTTTAACCCCAAGTGGAGGATCCCTTGTCACCCAAGCAAACCCCCAAGTGGAGGATCCCTTGTCACCCAAGCAAACCTCCAAGTCCCCATCAATGGCTTAATCCAGTCAGTCATTGAGGTCAGTGGACAGTCTAAAAGTATCAGATCTGGAGCAGGTGATGTCCTTCTTGCAAGTGCAGATACAGTTAGGCCTTATTCCTTCAGATCTGGGCTCCCTTTTGGAACCTCTGCTCCATCAATTTAATTTCCTCTCTTGGATCGGAAGTCATCGGGCCCAGCTGTGTTCTCTTCTGTATGGTTGGCTCCTAAGGCATGGATTATTTTTGCTCTGACCTGACCTTAGTCTCCTTAATTCTGGCTGTATCTTTGCAGAGTGAGCATCAGAGCCAATGTGTTGAGGCTGGCTGCTGTGGGTTGAGTTTGCCTATCCCAGCTTCAGGCTTGTCCCTTCCACTCATGGTGTCTGCTGTCAGAAGCTTATCTCCGGTCTCAGCATTGAAGTAGGGCATAGTTCTCAAGATTCTGATACATCCCTAGGATGTTCTTCGTCTTCCCTTGCTGCAGTCCTGACAATTGGGTATAGTCCGCGTCCCAGTCGGCCCGAATACCAGAGTATAAGGCTGACGTCGGTCATGGCGCCTTAGACTGACGTCAGTACGTCAGGGTACTAATGCGCATGACCGACGTCATTTCCTCAGTCTTTTTTGCCGCATGGTCCGATGCAGAAGCAATTTTGCGAGTGCAGGTTGGCGTTCTGAGATTTTCCGATACCGGAGTTTCAGACCGAATACAGAGTTGGCTAAGTAACCCCGTTGGGGAACATTTTGGTTTTTTCTTGCCTCAGTATTTAACCGGATGTCAGAAAAAGTGAATAACTGTATTTCTTGTGGGAAGCAGATACCGCATAGGGATTATCATACTTTGTGTATACCTTGTTTAGGGCCTGAGCACGACGTTGTTGGTTGCCGCTCTTGTGCTAGATTTAATAAGCGCACTATTAAGAGGAGGCTTGATTGTGCTAGGTTAGTGTTTGGGAAACGTTGCAATTATACTATGCCGTCGGATGCTCCGACGCCTGCTTCATCTAAGAAGCGCAAGGACAAAACTGTGAAATCTAGGGGTGAGGAACCGGCAGTCCCGGACGTCGGTCCTTTAGAAGGCTCAGGGGAGCCAGAGGTTTTGCCAGGAGTCTCTATGGAGTCTCAGGCGGATACTTTACTGTTACAGGATGTGCCCTCTCAGGAGGTAGGCCAGGCTGAGGGGGCTTCTCAGGTAACTGTTCTTCCCTCTCTTCCCAAGGTAGTTAGGGCCTCTCCTTCTGTTGCCAAAGCTTCTTTTAGAGGAAGGCCAAGTTCAGCTTCTGTAGGGGCTTCTCCTAGCATTTCGGGCTCTGTGCCTAAGAAACATATGCTTAAAATGGCAGAAGATTTGATTACTCTGATTAGAGGTTCTATGCCCCCACCTGATAAGAGGCCTAGGGTGGAACAGGAGTTTGATAGTTTTGAACAGTGTTCACAGGCTTCAGAGTCTTCTGTGGAAGACTTGCAAGAGTTTCCTACTTATTCTGATTCTGATGTGGATGATTCCACTCCTTCAGCTTCTCCTCCTGAGGATTTTTCATTTTCAGAAATTCTTCACTCCATGAGGGAGCACTTTAAATGGGAAGGTCAAGATTACTCTGACTCCAGAAAAAGGCTTAGGGAATTCTTGTTTTTACCCCAGCATAGGCCCTTAGCTATTCCTCCTGTGTTGACTGTGGTGGAGGATGTTTTGCAGAGGCTTCTCTGAACCCTGATTCCTTGCCTCCTGCTCCTGTTAAGCCTGATAGGTATTATAGGGTGCCCGAAGCTCATAAGTATTTGTTTAAGAGTCCCAGGGCGGACCCAGAAACTGTTTCTCAGGGGCCTAAAGGTGTTAAAGCTTCTGTGGTTAAAAATCCTGTACCCTCTGATAAAGAGGCAAGGGCTTTGGATAGGTGGGGTAAGAAAGTATATACTTCTTCCACTCTAGCCATGAGGGCGTTGAATTGTCAATTTCATATGCTGAAATATCAAAATTATCTCCTTTCACAATTGAAAGCTAAGGTGGATGCTTTGGCGGAAGGTATTGAGTGTAAAGAATTGCTGGATTTGGTTCATGTGTCTGAACAAGTGGGTAAGCATTCTTTGCAGTGTGGTTTTGATGCTGTTCAGGCCTCCTCGAGGGTGGCTGCTACTAGTTCTGTTCTTCGCAGACATGCATGGTTGAAGGATCAGAATTTAGCTGAGCATGTTAAGACCAGGATTTTGGATGCTCCTTTACAGTCTGATGTGTTGTTTGGACCGCCTGTGGAAGCAGTTTTAAAGAAAATGGAGGACAAAGCTAAGTCTATGCAGACTGTTAAAGATTTTGCAGGTGCAGCCTCCAAGTTTAGTAGAAATTGGCCTGCTAAGGGGTGGACATATCCTGCTTATGGTTCCCAGTCTAGGGGTAGGTCTAGACGTGGTAGGGGCAGGGCTCAAGGTTCATTTAGGCCTAGATCAGACAGTTCACCTGCTCAGACTTCTGGTGAGGGCAGGGGTCAGTCCTTTCGTAAGCAGAACCAATGACCTGCCTTTTCAGCTGCCAGTGGACTCTCGTCTGGCAGCTCCTTTGGGAGGAAGATTGTCTCTTTTCAAAGAAAATTGGGATTTAATCACTCAAGACAGATGGGTGCTGGATATCATTCATCACGGTACAGATTTTATTTCCACACAATGCCCCTTTCAAAGGCATGCCAGATGTTCCTCCTCCACAAAGAAAAGAGGCTCACAAGCAAGTTTCTCAGTTACTCCAGATAGGGGCTATTCAGCCAGTCCCTGTGTCAGAAAGGGGCTTGGATTTTATTCTCGCCTGTTCCTAGTACCAAAGAAGGGGAACATGTGGAGACCAATTTTGGATTTATCTATCCTCAACACTTATCTGGACATTCCCAAGTTCAAGATGTTGACGTTACAGCAACTGTTACCTCTGCTGGGCAAAGATCACTGGATGGTAACTTTGGATCTCAAGGAGGCTTACCTTCATGTGCCCATAAGGCTAAGTTGCAGAAAGTATCTGCGGTTTCGAACTGGAGATTTTCATTATCAGTTCTCTGCATTGCCCTTTGGCTTATCTACTGCGCCCAGAGTATTCACAAAGGTTCTGGCTCCAGTGATAGCTTACTTCAGGCTTCAAGGCATTCAAATTTATCCTTACTTGGACGACTGCCTGATTCTGGCTCAAGAAAAGGAACATCTTCTACAGCATCTGGAATATGTCATAGCAGTGCTAAGATGCCTAGGGTATTCTGTGAACGAAATAAAGTCCAGTCTAGTACCCTCTCAAGACATGTGCTTTCTGGGTGTGAGACTGAATACAGCAGCCCAGATGGCCTTTTTAACCCCGGACAAACAAAAGAGTCTGTCACTTTACTTCCATCAACTATCTCATCAGTCCGTGCTGACTGCAAGGACAGTCCTTCAAGCATTAGGGTTCATGGCATCTTGTATTCTGGTGCTTCCCAATGCCAAACTGCATATGAGGAAGCTGCAATGGTATCTCAAAATGTATGGACACAGCACTGCCAAGATTTGGACACTGTCATTCAAATAATACCTTGCCTTCAAAAGGAATTCTTGTGGTGGGCTCAGGAATGTCACCTAAACAAGGGACTCTCTGTGACCCGGCCAGAGGCGAGTCAGATTTTAACGACAGATGCCTCGGACACTGCTTGGGACGCTCATCTAAATGGAAAGTGGATACAAGACAAGTGGCCTGCCAGACTACAGCATCTACATATCAACATGAAGGAGATGTTAGCAGTCCAGTTTGCATTGATGGCGTTCAAGGAGTTACTTCTTCCAGGGCAGGTGTTGATTCTAACAGACAACACAACTGTCATGTGGTACATCAACAAGCAAGGGGGAACACATTCTTATCCTCTATGCAGGCAAGCAATGATTTTATGGGAGACTGCGTTAAGCCTGCAACTAACTCTTCAGGCAAGGTTTCTGCCAGGAGCACAGAACTCCCTAGCAGATGTATTAAGCAGACAAATCATGGATCCCCACGAGTGGAAACTGGATCTTCATGTATTTCAGAAATTGACAGTGTCATGGGGAACTCCAGACATAGATCTGTTCGCTTCTCCACTAAACCACCAGCTGCCAAAGTATTGCACAAAGGGGTTTCATCACACAGCTTGGAAAGTAGATGCTCTGTCTTTCAGTTGGAAAAACCTTCATGTCTATGCCTTTCCACCTCTACCTCTTCTTCCAAAGGTATTACTAAAGGTCAGACAGGACAGGCCAAGGATGATTTTGATAGCTCCAGATTGGCCTCGGCAACACTGGTACCCACTTCTAAGGAGTCTTGTAAAGAAGCCTCCATGGCCTTTACCTCTGATTCCTCATCTGTTATCTCAGAAGGACGGTCATCTGCTCAATGTCAAGCTTCAATCTCTTCATCTCACAGCTTGGCATATTCTGTGTTGAAGCATGGTAGGTCTCAGCTTCCTCAACAAGTTTTAAATGTGATTATGGAAGCTAGAAGGCCTAGTACTAGGAGAGTGTACGCAGAAAAATGGAAGAGATTTTTATTTTGGAGTACAGCAAAGAATTTGGAGATTTCAGAGCCTAATTTGAGTGTGGCTCTTCAATATCTTACTGAATTATTGGACAAAGGTTTGTCTTTCTCTTCCATAAAGATTCATGCTGCAGCAATTTCAGCTCACTATGATTGTGACCCACCTTTGTTTTCGCATCCTTTGTTCAAGCAGTTTCTTAGAGGGGCAAAGAATATAAGACCCCCACGTAGAGCTCCTACTCCTGCTTGGGATCTCAATTTTGTGTTGGAAAACTTACTCTACAACCTTTTGAGCCTGCAGCTACTGCTGAATTGAAATATTTGTCATGGAAGACTGCTTTTCTGTTGGCTATTACTTCTGCGAGAAGGGTGTCTGAGTTGCAGGCCCTTATGGCAGTAGAGCCCTTTTTGATTTTCCATAAGGACAGGGTATCATTACGCACTAATCCTTCCTTTATACCTAAGGTGGTTTCTAGTGTGGCTTTAAACCAAACTATTCATTTGCCTACGTTTTGCAGACCCTCAAAATAAAGGGAAAAGATTTTGCACACTTTAGATGTACACAGGCAATTGCGTTATTATTTGAGCAGGACTAAAGCTTTTAGGCAGTCTCAACAGTTACTTGTTTCTTTTGCTTTAAGTTCACAGGGCAAGCCTGTGTCAAAGCAAACTATTTCTAGGTGGATTGGCTTTTGCATTGCATTTTGTTATTCCCATCATGGCAAAGAGGTTCCAGCTGGGATTAGGCCTCATTCCACTAGGGCTACTGCCACTTCAACAGCATTTCTAAGGGGGGTGGCAACTAAGGATATTCTGGAAGCAGCTACTTGGAGTTCAGTGCATACTTTCTCTAGGCATTATCACCTGCCTATATACTCTAAGACTAGAGCTGGTTTTGCCACAGCTGTTTTACAAGGCATGTTGTCAGCTCCTGCTTCTTTATAATTTGCCAGCCTCCCTTACCTCTGCTTTGGGATTCTACCCAATTGTCAGGACTGCAGCAAGGGAAGACGAAGAACATAGTACAGTTTTGTACCTACCATAAATGTAGATGTTTGAGGATTCCCTTGCTGCAGTCCAATTTACCCTCCCTCCTTCCCCTCTGTGTTTCAGGGTGGTTGTGTAGGTGAGTTTACATACTTATATTTTTTGTATATATTACTGTATATATTGTACATGTTTTTTGGTGCAGGTTGTTTTTGGGACTTGTCTTTTTGGGTCTTCTGACATCTGGGGCAAGAAAAGACTGAGGAAATGACGCCGGTCATGCGCATTAGTACCCTGACGTACTGACGCCAGTCTAAGGCGCCATGACCGACGTCAGCCTTATACTCTGGTATTCGGGCCGACTGGGACGCGGACTATACCCAATTGTCAGGACTGCAGCAAGGGAATCCTCGAACATCTACATTTATGGTAGGTACAAAACTGTACTTTTCTCTGAACCCAGGCACAGCAGTTCTGGTTGACCAGTTTCTGCTTTCACCTTCAATGCTATTGAGAGGGTTTTCTCTGGTAAAGGGATGGATTGGTCAAGTACAGCCAGTGCCACCTCCTCCCTTACATTCTGCTTGCAGGTGTCCATCAGTCTCTGCCGAAATTGCTTACTCCTGCTGGTGTCAAATCTGTCCTCCTGGCTGGAAACCCCTACCTCTTCCCCTTCTCTTAAAGACTGTCCAGAGTGGGAAGTGTCCAGTAGGAGGCCGTATAAGAGGAAGCACTTGGACTCCCCTGAGGAGTCTATCATGTAAAATACTGGCCTCGAGGAAGGAGTGGGGATTCCCTAAGTCTCCATGCAATGACACCTCCTTTGGCAGTCTTTTGGAGCTTCTTTGCCAGTATGAATGCTAGACCATCAAAGCCCCTTCTCGGAAGGAGTCAGTGTTTCTGGTGGCCTTCGGGGTGGGCCCATCCACACCCTGGGTGATCACTTCTCTTGATGCACTTAAAGACCTGGTGTCTCCACTGGTGTGGAAGGAACCCAGTATGGTAGAACTGATCTACAAGAAGCCCAATAAAAGTCTCACCCCACCCAAGAAACAGCCTCACTGGAGTAAGGGTCCAGCTGTGGATACTGTCATGGTGACTGCCACCACTAAAAAGGCCATTTCAAAGGAGAGCTCTTCGGTCTATCCCTGAATAGGGAATCTTGGACACTGGACCATTGGAGAAGCCCTCTTATACCTCAGCTATGTTCACTTTCAGTGTTCTTCACTACCTTTCTCACTTGACGAGACTTCAAAGCAAGATGGTATTGGAAATGTCAAGGGATATCAGACTCAGTTGTCCATCCTACAGTCTATTGCCAATGTTTCTATGAGGCTCATTTCCAATATGACCGATGCCACTTCCCAAACTGCTGCCACTGGCATTGCCATGCATCAGCATGCTTGGATGAGGATGTGCAATTTTGCAGAATGGAGTGCTATCAATACCCCCTGTGATGGCTGCACACTCTTTGGGCCTAAGATTAAAGACACACTGACTGAACAAAATGGAAAGACACTGTCTGCTGTCGATCTAGCCCTCAGCATACCTTTTCACAGAATCAGTAGTGGGGTAAATGTCTCTTCTTTTGGAAGTCACAGTGGTCTTTCCAAGATGCTCCTTTTGAAGTTTCACCCTGTGGCGGGGTAACCACAAGACAGACTGCAGAACCAAGGCTTCCACAAAGCATTCTCTGGGGGGTCCTTTCGGTGATCTTGAAGGATTGCCCAACTGTTCTGCTCTAGAGGTAGTCAGTGATCACTTGGCTGTATACCCAGAAGCTTGGAATGCCATCACCATAGATGCATGAGTGTTGAGTCACTTCCAGAGGCTATTCTATTCCATTCCATTTTTAGACCTTCCATGTTTCAGTCTCAAATGTCTCCCAGATATACTGCTGCATTAGAAACAGCAGGCAGCCATAGAAATCCAGAAGATGCTGGCACATGAAGTCATCCAGCAGGTCCCACCAGACCAGTAAAGATCTGGGATCTACTCAGGGTTCTTTTTGGTACCCAAGAAGAACAAGGACTTCAAGCCACTCTTGGATTTAAGCAAACTAAACCGGTTTGTAAAACTAATCAAATTCTGGATGGTCACGGTGCAGTCTATTCAACCTCTGCTGAACAAGGACAACTGGATGTGGTCGATAGACCTCATAGACTCCTCCACACCTTTAGACCACAAAATGAACATGTGAAAACCAAAGGAGGGTAGTGTTTCAGTCTATATTAGACAGAAATACACCTCACATCTCGTTAGATTGGAAAACTCCATGGAGTTACTCCAGGTCCAGGTCACAGTGGGTAAGACCCCCATTCAAGTCCTAGCCAGTTATAGATCCCCCTCCATAGGTCACGACACCCATGTAGCCTACTTAACCAAACTGAAGATAATCCACAAATTCCAAATTTTACCACCCACACCGGCTGTGGAGATTTCAGTTATCCCACCATCAGCTGGGAAACCTAATTTAGCCCATACTCACTAGCACAAAAGTTCCTTGACTTTGTGAATTCAAATGCCCTAGAGGAAATTGTCCATACACCAACAAGAGGAACAAACATTCTAGATCTGGTCTTCACCAACATATCAAACAGGTGCACTGCTGCAACTGTTGAACCCTCATTACTTAAAACTGACCACAAATCAGTCACTTTCAAACTGACACTAACACCAGAACTCACAAAGGGGGAAATCAAGCTAAAAAACTTCACCAAGGCCAACAATACCTTCCTATGGAAGTTATAAAATGCATTCCAAGCCCCACCCCAAGCTGAAATAACTATGCCGAAGCTTACACTAAAGCCCTGTACAATCACTTGCACAAGTGTACAAACTTGGCTGTACCAGACAGAATCAAAGACAGAGCCCCAAATAAAATTTAGCTGCCATGGTGGACTTCAGCATCAACAAACTCTACAATAAATGCAAAAAGTTGCTGTCCAAGAAAACAAAGACAAGAACCCAACAATGGAAAAGCACCCTCTTTAGCCTTAACAAGCAAATAAGACAATTTGTCAAATCCTCCAAGAGCTCCTTTGAGAGAAACCTAGCAGGTACTGCCAAGGATAACCATAAAGCCTTTTACAGCTATGTACGTAACATAAAGTGTAGGTCCCAAGCATGTTTAGAACTGGTGGCCAATGGTATCACACACATTGAACCCACAGATAGCGAACCTGCTAGTTGGATAGGTTTGGTGAAATTTTCACTTCCTTATTCCTTCCTAACTTACAACATACCCTCCCCCAAACTCCCCCCCCTCACCTTACATATGTGACAAGCAGGTTCTCAAAGCCCTGTCCAGTGCAAAGAACACTGCCACTATGGGACCAGATGACATCCCAGGCTGTCTTCTAGACAGGCTAAAACATGAACTAGAACTAAAATATAATACTCTGACACCTGCTGGACTGAACAGGGAATGCAATTGGAAAACTCATTTGTGATTATTTGATTATTTAGCTTTTATTGAATAATTAATTTAGTGGTTTAATTATTTAAGACTGTATACATTTGTATCTTATCAACTCCAAGAAGTTTGCATAGCCGAGGCACTAGAGTAATTTGGTTTGTAATAAACTTGGTATGTGGATTTTATTGAAGTCCTGATTATTCTTCATATCACTGGTTTCGTTGTGGATATATATTTTTCCTGTTTTGTGGTTTTGTTTGCTTAATATGGACAGTGATCCTTCATTTCAACTACCCCGAATTTTTCGGGCTGAAGGGGCTGATTCCACACAGAGGACCATGGAACAATATATTTCTCAGTCCTGAGATCAGTCCGTGGAAGGTAATTCCATATCCAGGGTATGGATCCAGCTAAACCCTGGGGAAAATTACTAGAGGAAGGGAGAAACAAAAGGCATGGTGATCCGTTTCAATGTGTGGGTCAAGTGGATATGGCACAGATTCCTATAGATGCCCATGATGCAGTATAATCTTTGGAGAAGCTACTAGTGAGAGAGAATGCTGTTTACTTTAATATTGTAAGTTTGCAGCTTTACCTGGACTTGGATATAACACCGCAGGGTTTAAGATTTGTTTAAAATCCTGCTGAACCCTTCAACCTGTCTGATCCACTGGATAAACAGTTTGAGAAAAGATGGGTTGCTGCAGGGCATAGATGTGTGGTTGAGTGGCTTCACATATTGATAGATAGAGACACATTTAAACAGCAAAAACTGAAGGAAGATATAACTGTTGCCTGTTCTATTCTTACTAACCAGCTAGGGGCTGCAGGAGTTGAATAAGTACTCTGCGGATTTAGCAATAAATTAGAACAACTATCTGGTGATTTAATCAAAAGAAAAATTTAAAAAATTAGAAAAAGCTATTCAAGATTACAACTCCGGACAGGCATTCAAGAAATCATCCAACCAATCTCCAGCCACAGCAGGTACCCAATAAAGGCAATCTCACAGTCTAATTCCACTTAGTTTATTGACATAAAACAAGATTGAACGCTTTCATTTCCCTCCAGGAAACCTCATCAGAATCACAATACCAATTGTAGTAATAGTTTAAATAACAATCAAGGTTCTCCAATTGGTCAAACATGAATAAAAAACAACCAGTGAAGATGAAAAGACTTCAATTAGGCATTCAAAAGTCTTCAAAATGTTCAACTCTTGAAACAAAATTCTAATATCAAAAAAACACAGAAAATATATATACATACAGTAAAAATATATCTCTATGAAAAAGTGTGTATATACATAGTTAAAAACATGCATAAAAGTGCATATATTGTTATGTATCATGCACTGAATACTAAACTCATAGTCATGGCCAATTTAATGTGTCCACTATACTTTATTTATTTTAACTTGTTTGCTCTAAGTTTCAGTGCTGGAATTAGTGATATATGGTCATTTAATCCAGGACATGTAGTTACATCCAGCCGTAACTGCCATAAGTTCTCTAAATTCCAATCTACTTTCCCAATTACTCCCCTACCATCCTTTGGAACTGTCTCTAGCACCCACAATTTAAATTCAGCATTCCTATAGTGTAATACATGTCTAAATAATGCATTGGTCTCTCTCTCCTGTTTTATATCATACGTGTATTCATATATCCTTTGTCTCAAATGTTCCATTTTACCCACATAATATGCCCAACAGATGGTACAGTAGGCAAGGTATACAACTCCTTTGTTAAAACAAGTATAGTAACTAGTAGCCTTTAGTGTAAAAGGTATGGTGGGGAGCAACAAGTTGCCCTTATTAGCAATAAAAGCACATTGGGAACACCTTCCACACCCAAACATTCCCTTAGTACAGTCTGTCGTAACCTCTAATTTTTGCCCACATTTCTCCAACATATCCTTAAGATTGTTGTTCCTTCAAAAACTATATGTTAATTTTTTGTTAAATGCATCCAGCTTGTTGGACATTCTTCTAAACATTTCCCTCACATTGTTGATGGTCTTTTTTATCCAAATAGTGTCCGGGTTGTAGGTGAGGACTAAATAAGGTGTTTGGCTGTTTTGAGAATTTGATGGAATTTGTGTCCCTAAATCACAACTAAGATTTTGACTTGTGGTGGTATCATCCATACCACCATAAATAACAGACTTTTTTAAAAGTGGGATGTATTTAGTACCCCAACCCATCATAACTTCCTCTTTTAAAGGATTAATAATATTGTCAGGGTAGCCTCATTCTGAAAAGAGCTGGTGCACGTGTTCCATTTCATTAAGAAAATCTATCTGTTGTGAAGTCATCCTAGCTACCCTAACGATTTGCCCTTTTACTATGTTATTCTTCTGTAAGGGGGGGTGATTTCTGTCAAAGTGTAGGTATGAATTGGAAAAACATTTTTTTCCTGTATACTTTAGACACGTAACACTCAGAAAAAGGATCCTTTTTAATACACACATCTAAGTAATGTACCTTATTGACATTGAATTCATAGGTAAACCTCAAAAATTCAGTGCTACTATTTAAATAGTCCAAAAAAATGTGTATAAGATCATGGGGTCCTTTCCATACTACAAATATATCATCCAAAAAATGGAAATATCTTGCTGTATGACAACTAAAAACTGAATCAAACATAAAATATCGTTCCCAATACAGCATAACTATGTTAGCAAAAATGGGAGAAAGAGGCTCCCATAGCAACTCCATCTAACTGATGGTAGTATTCCCCTGAAAATAAAGGAAATTGTTCTTAAGGACCAGTTCCATATTTTCCAATACTAAGCTAAACGTATTATGATCAAGAAATCTAAATTTGAATGGCTAATTGAAGTTTTTTCATCTTCATTGGTTTTTTATTCATGTTTGACCAATGGGAGGACCTTGATTGTTATTTAAACTATTACTACAATTGGTAGTGTGATTCTGATGAAGTTTCTTGGAGGGAAATGAAAGCGCTCAATCCTGTTTTTTGTCAATAAACTAAGTGGAATTACATAGTGAGACTGCCTTTATTCAGTACCTGCTGTGGCTGGAGATTGGTTGGATTACTAGTTATTTTTTCTCCGGTTTCCATCTTTTTTGGTTATTAAAGAAATCATCCAATCAGAAACATCATAGAAGTGATAAAGGAATTTCCAGTAAAGGAAATTTGAAGGGTAGTGTTTTGTTTGCTTCACTGGAGGCCACGAGTAGCATGGGGGGATCAGAAGTGGAGGATAATGCTTATTCTTCTCTGCCAGCACCACAACAGCTGGATTATATGAGAAGGAACGTTCAGAGCAACAGAAATAATGAGCATTACAGAAGAAAGAGAGAACGGTTAGATGGACATGGTACTAGGTATGACAATTTCAACAAAAGTACTCATTAATAATGTTAAACTTTAAAAAATGTGACATTTGAATGTTGTAATGATTTTTTTATTAATTTATCTTGTGTTACACGTAGCAATGCTGACTTTGCTGTTTTAAAGTGTGGTCTTAAGTTTTTACCAACAGTATTGGAGACATATTTTACAGACAGAATTATTTTGTCTTGTTAGAAAAGTACATCTGTTGAAATACGTCCATTTGGAAGATACTAGTTTTGATGTGCGTAATACTGAGATGGGAGGGGAAAGTGATGGAAGTGATGGATGGTCATTGTGTTTCACTGTTGCAGTCATTACAATTGGGTTATCCTGCTGGCAGGCTACCCACAGTCGGCCTGAGTTCCAAAGTCTAGGTCCGGCATCAGTTGCTGTCGCCTCTTCCCTGACGTCAGTGCGCCAGGGGTATAAAAGATGCAGCCGACGCCATTTTCTTCAGTCTTTCTTGCCGCGCGGTGCCCGAAGCAAAAGCAGTTTGCAAGAGCCGGTCGGCCGACTCCTGAGATTTTCAAATTCGATTTTCAGATCCGAAGTCTTCATTAAAGCTAATTACCCCGTTGGGGAAACTTTTTTCTTGCTCCAGACCAATGTCAGAAAAAGTTAATAATTGTATTTCTTGTGGGAAGCAAATACCTCATAAGGATTTTCATTCTTACTGTATTCCTTGCCTAGGCCCTGACCACGACGTTGCTAGTTGTCGGTTTTGTGCTAGATTTAACCAACGCACTATTAAGCGTCGGTATGTTTTTGCATTTCATTATTTTGGCAGAAGATTTAACTATATAATGCCGTCGGAGCAACTGACTACCGGAGTTTATAAAAAGCACAAAGAAAAGGACAGGCTCCCAAGGTCCAAAACCGACGAAGAGGCTTCCACTAGGCCTGTCGCCGGTTCTCAGTGAGGTGCTTTCGCAGCCCCTGACACCTGCTACCTCAGAGCCACAGGCCGTTTCTGACTCCCACATGGAGCTGACTAGGCCACTGGAAACTCAAGGTATTGGATACTCAGAAACTATTCCCTCAGATGGGTCCGGAGCCGCTGAGCAGGCATTGGCTTCTGAGGGTGTTTTCAGGCCTACACAGTTATATGTAAAACCAACTTCAGCTTCAAAGACTAAAGCAGCTCTAAAGACAAACAAGTACAGCATTCTCCTGGACAGGCCTCCATGCCTAAAAAACAGATGCTTAAAATGGCCGAAGACCTAATTACTTTGATCAGGGGTTCCCATCCCCCTCCTGATAAGAGGCCTAGGCAAGGGATAGAATATGCATCTTCAGATCAGGTTTCCATTTCCTCTGATTCCTCTTCTGAACAGGAATATTCTCTTCCTCCCTATGAGGATTCTGATGCTGAAGAATCTATTCCTTCAGCCTCTCCTCCTGAGGATTATTCTTTTGGGGAAACCCTGCATACTATGAGGGAGCATTTCCACTGGGAGAGCCAAGATTACTCAGAATCCAAGAAAAGGCTCAGAGACTTCCTTTTATTACGTCAGCACAGGCCCCTTGCTATTCCTCCTGTTTTAGACATTGTAGATGATGTATTTTCAGAGTCCAGACTGTCTCCTGACTCTTTGCCACCAGCTCCTGTTAAACCAGACAGATACTACAGGGTTCCTGGGTCACATAAATTTTGTTATAAAAACCCTGCTGCAGACCCAGAAACTATCTCTCAGGGTCCCAAAGGGGTTAAGGCTTCCACTGCAAGAAACCCTATACCCTCTGATAGGGATTCAAGGGCCCTGGACAGATAGGGGAAAAAGATTTATACTTCTGCTACATTGGCTTTAAGAGCTTTAAATTGTCAATTTCATATGCTTAAATATCAGCAATATCTAATGTCACTGCTTGAACAGACAATGTTGACAAATTCAGAATGTGCAGAAAACAAAGAAATGCAGGATTTATTGCATGCAGCTGAACAAGTAGGAAAGCATACTTTGCAATGTGGTTTTGATTCTCTAGAGGCCTCTTCCAGGGCCGCTGTTACAGGTTCTGTCATTAGGAGACATGCTTGGTTAAAAGAAAAGAATCTTGCCCGATCATGTTAAAGCAAAATTATTAGATGCTCCATTACAACATGATACCTTGTTTGGTGTTAAACCAGAAGAGGTGTTGAAGAAAATGGAGGGCAAAGCTAAATCTATGCAAACAGTCAAGGATTTCTTACAGGTACAGCCTCCCAGATTTAGCAGGAACTGGCCTGCAAAGAATTGGTCCTTTCCAGTGTCAGACAGGCCACAAAGGCAGATACAGGTGCTCCAGAGGCAGATCACAGCCCCAAGGCTCATACAGGCCTAAACAATGGGGTGCTTCTACCTCCAAAAGCGGAGAAGAAAAATCACAGCCATACAGGAAACTGTCTCAATGACTTTCCCCTGCCAGCACCAAGCACTTATCTTCTGGCAGCTCCTTTGGGGGAAAAACTAGCACTTTTTGCACAAAATTGGCACATGATCACCCAGGATAAATGGGTCTTAAATATCGTATCCCAGGGCTACAGGTTCCATTTTCACACCCTGCCAAGGCCAAACGGTATGCCAGACCTGCCACGCAATCAATGGGCAGAGGCACAAAAACAAGTTTCATCCCTCATGGAAATGAGAGCCGTTCAGCAAGTACCACAGCAAGAGCAGGGACTCGGATTTTACTCAAGGCTATTCTTGGTGCCCAGAAAGGACAAAACCTGGAAACCAGTACTGGACCTGTCTATCCTGAACACATTCCTGGATATTCCAAAATTCAAAATGTTAACTCTGCAGCAGCTTCTGCCCATGCTGGGCAAGAAGGCTTGGCTTGTGACTTTAGACCTAAAAGAGGCATACCTGTATGTCCCAGTCAGACAGTCATGCAGAAGATACCTCAGATTTATAGCTGGCTCAATGCATTACCAATTCTCTGCACTGCCCTTTGGCTTATCTACTGCGCCCAGGGTCTTCACAAAATGCCTGGCACCAGTAATTGCTTTTTGCAGACAAAGAGGAATGCAAATATATCCTTACTTGGACGACTGCCTTATTCAAGCAGAGAACAAGGACACTCTACTACAGCATCTGGCGTTTGTAAAAACATTACTAACAGGTCTAGGGTACACAGTAAACGAAAATAAATCAAAACTCGTACTCTCTCAAGAGATAATATTCCTGGGTGCAAGCTTAAATACAACTTCCCAGATGGCTTATCTCACGCCAGACAAACACAGACAACTGACTACTTATTTCAAAATGTTGGCAACAAAGACCCAGTTATGTGCAAGAAAAATTCTGCAGGCTTTGGGCTTCATGGCATCCTGCATTCTGCTAATTCCATATGCAAGACTGCATATGAGGAAACTTCAATGGTATCTAAAAAGTGTTTGGACTCAACATTGCCACAGCCTGGAAACAATAATTAACCTCATTCCCTGAGTGCAACATGAGTTCTTATGGTGGGCAAAAGCCTGTCACCACAACACGGGACAGCCATTCACCTTACCCACAGCCAGGCAGACATTGACAACAGATGCATCAGATTATGCCTGGGGGGCCTATATGGCAGGAAGGTATATTCAGGGCACATGTTCCGCAAGTCAAATGCATCTACATATCAATGAAAAAGAGATGCTAGCAGTTCAAAATGCCCTGACAGCCTTCAAGGATCTACTTCATCCAGGACAACTACTGATAAAGACTGACAATACCACAGTCATGTGGTACATAAACAAGCAAGGGGGCACACATTCCTACCCCTTCTGCAGACTAGCCATGACAGCTCATTACAATACAGAACCACCTATTTTTTCTCATGCATTACTAAGGCAGTACCTCAGAGGGGCCAAAAACATAAGACCCCCAAGGAGAGCACCAATACCTGCATGGGACCTCAACTATGTCTTGGAAAAACTTACACTGCCTCCATTTGAGCCAGCCTCTGCAGCTGATATAAAATTCTTATCCTGGAAAACAGCTCTGCTCCTAGCAATAACCTCAGCTAGACTAGTCTCAGAGTTACAGGCACTCATGGCTGTGGAACCTTTTATCATTTTCCATCCTGACAGGGTTTCTCTGAGGACAAACCCTACATTTATGCCTAAGGTAGTGGCCAGTGTGGCCCTTAACCAAACAATTCACTTCCCTACCTTTTACCCAAACCCACAGAATAAGGATGAGAGACCTCTGGATTCTTTGGACATTCACAGACAGCTACGCTTCTACTTGGACAGAACCAAAGCTTTTCAGAAAGACTGAACAACATCTAGTAGCATATGCTGCAGGATCACAAGGAAAGCCCATCTCAAAGCAGACTATTTCAAAGTGGATAGGCCACTGCATTCATTTCTGCTATTCACAGCATGGCAAATCAATGCCTAAGGGCATTAGGCCACATTCCACCAGAGCAGCAGCCTTCCTCAGAGGAGTACCAACCAAAGACATCTTAGAGGCTGCAACTTGGAGTTCAATGCATACTTTTACAAAGCACTATCACTTAACCTCTCTACTCTAAATCCAGGGCAGGCTTTGTCACTGCAGTTCTGCAGGGCCTGATAGCCTCCCCTAATCCTATTTAGCACCAGCCTCCCAACCATAGCTTTGGGATTCAACCCAATTGTAATGACTGTAACAGTGAAACACGGTGAACATAGTACAGTTGTGTACCTATCATAAATGTAGATGTTCAAGTGTATTCACTGTTGCAGTCCAGGTTACCCTCCCACCATCCCCCTTTTCCTTGCTGGGACTTATCTGTACTTCTCTATTCTATATAACCTATGTGGTGTATTTGCTTGTAGATGAAGGAAAAGTTGTTTTTTGGTTATGCATGCTTATTGGCATTAGTGAGCCTACCATTTTAGGGGCACCTGACATCTGGGGCAAGAAAAACTGAAGAAAATTGCATTGGCTGCATCTTTTATACCCCTGGCGCACTGACGTCAGGGAGGAGGCAACAGCAACCAACGCTGGACCTAGACTTTGGAACTCAGGCTGACTGCGGGTAGCCTGCCAGCAGGATAACCCAATTGTAATGACTGCAACAGTGAATACACTCGAACATCTACATTTATGGTAGGTACACAACTGTACTTTTCTTTTCCTGTGACTCTTCATTTAAAAGTGCATATGATAACACTGAAATTAATGTGTGTTGTTTACTTGATACCTCAAATGTTCCATATAAGAGTGATTTTATTCCCCCCTTCACACATTATTATTATTTTATTATTATTTTACATTTGTTGACCGAGCTAGTCTAACTGGATATATGTCCATTTTCGGTACAGGCCTGAGGAGAAAAGCTCTGAGAAAAAAATTATACATAAAGCCCACAAAAGCAGTGGAAAAAAACAATTTACAAAATTAGACCCGCTGTGGTGGTGCTGCGGTAGCGTTGTCGCCTCACAGTAAGACGCTGTCCGGTTCGATTCTCAGCTAGAGCGTCTTCTGCGTGGAGACATGCATGAATGGGTGTACCTTTGTTGAAGGTTGTGCATCAGGCCTGGCAAGCCGGTATGTAAAAATCAACTGCCAATCATTAGCGGACCGGAGTTCTACTGTGGCGACCCCTAACCGGGAAAAGCCGAAAGAGACACACACAATTGCAACTGCTTAGCAAAAATATTTACAAATCAGTTATAAGGTTACACATAGAAGACGGATTGTTATTTTACAGATGTATTAAAAGAAAAATATAACAAATATTTATGGTACAAGAGTTTCCTTAGGACAGTAGGGCAGTCAAATAGAGAATTTTTTGATTCAGCACAGAGTAGAGCATAGAGAAATTTCAGAAAAAAAGGTTTTTAGTTGAGAAGTATGTAGACAAATTGGATAATTAGTATCAATCAGGATTAGGGCAGGGGCAGAGCCATTGGCTCTTAATGAAGATTTTCAAATTTTTCTTGAAAAGGTTGGTGGAAGTCAGGGATGTTATTTCTCTAGGAAGTTTGTTCCAAGTATTGCCAACAGCATTTGAGAACAGGCAGTCCCCGGATTTGTTGTTGGATTTTATGGTGGCTACTTGTAGCTTTTTTCTGGATCTTAGGGTTGGTAGATTTTTATAGGAGTTAAAGAGGTTACAGAGTATGGGAGTATTAGTAGGATGGTGTATGATCTTGTGCATAAAAATGAGTTGCTGGGAAAGTATTTGGTTGTGAACTTCCAGCCATTCGAGAAGTTTAAGATTATGGCAATGGTGGGTACGAAAGGGGGCACCGGTGGCAAATTTGGCTCTTTTGTTGTAGGATGTTGCTACTTTATTCAGGTTGCTTTTAGATAAGTTAGTATAGATAGGGGAGGTGTAGAGAAGGGTGGAAATGAGGTGGGTCTGAGCAATGGAAATCTTAGCAGAGTCTGTGAGAAAGGGCTTGATCCTATAAAGGAATCTAAGTTTTCTATTAACTGATTTAATAGTTGCATTAATGTGTGTTAAAGTTGAGATTGTTGTCAATTGTTACACCCAGGAGTTTGGTGGTGGTGTCAGGAGCAATTTCTGTGCCATTATTTGATGTGACTATGAAATTTATAGGGGGGGATTTCTGTGTGGGAGTAAAAAGTAATAATTTAGCTTTTTTTTTGGGTTGAGGAGGAGACATCTTTGATGGAACCAGCTTTCTACTAAGGCAAAGACTGTTTGTGTATTGGATTGGAGTTCTAATGCTGGAGAAGATGCGGCTCATATCAGAGTTAAATCATCGGCATATTGTATGCACGTAGCTTGGAGAAGGGAAGTTTTCAGATCATTAATGAAAGTAGTAAAAAGGAGTGGTCCAAGAATTGAGCCTTGTGGAACTCCTAGGGTGACTGGAAGCTGAGAGGATAGTTTATTGTCCCACAGGACTGCTTGTTTTCTGTTTTCCATGTAGGATTGGAACCATTGTACTAATTTAGAATGAAGAGAAAGTGATTTAAGTATCCCTGTCAATAACTGGTGGTTAATCATATTGAAGGCCTTGGAGAGGTCTGTGAATAGAGCAGAAGATAGCAGATTTGTATTCCTATTTTTATTAATGCAGTCTGTAAAGGATAGAAGAGCAGTTGTGGTACTGTGGTAAGGTCTGAAACCATGTTGGCAGTCCACTAGTAGGTCATTTTGGAGGATATGATGCAGTAATTGATGGTGGATACATCTCGCCATAATTTTTGCTAAAGGATAGAGAAGGGCTATGGGGCGGAAGTTTGATAAGTCATTAGAGGTACCTCCCTTATGCAAGGGGTTAATATGTGAGCCTTTCCAGATGGATGGGACATAGGATTCTGAAATGGTTCTGTTAAGATAGAAATAGGGTAGGCAAGTGAGGGATGAAGGTCTAGAGAAACAATCTGTGAAATGCTGACTGCTGAAGGTAAGGAGGGCATGAGTAAGGAGGATAGTAACTCAGTAATAGTAGGAAAAAAAACCTTGGTAGCTATAGAGAAAGATGGAGGTTAGAGTGGGATAAACTGAAGAGCAAGATTAGGGGGGAAAAAGGCTGGTAAGTAGAACCGAAAAGGAGGGGGGTAGACATGGGAAAAAAGAAAAGGTAGATAGTGGCACCACCTAGTGGGCAAAGATATGTGTGCCAGTAGTTCCTAAAGGGGGTAGCTGGACTAGGAATACAGTAGGAGCTGTAAGAGGTACAGAGGAGGGGACAATAAGGGAAAAGAATGAGAGGTATGTAGGTTACAGAGTACAGAAAGGATATGGCTGCTGGCTGGGAAGCGTGTTTTAAGCCTTTGCAAAATACTGTTGACAAAGTTAGGCTCAACTATCAGCTGTAAGAGACCACATACTTTCTTGTTCCTTGAAATTGTGGGAGTGCAGAGATTTTATGGCAGTAGTCCTTGGTTTAAGGGTAACACAGCAGGTAAATAAGGTGGGGTAGGTTCTTAATTCTTAGAACAGGATACGCAGGCTGGAGAGCTGGGTAGAATATAGGGGAGAGAGAGACAAATATAATATAGACAAACAGTAACTTAGCATTAAGGGTACAGGTAATTTTAGATAAGCAGGAAAAGATATATACATTCATTAGGTAAGAAAGCAGTGAAGGCAGAGAATACACTAACTAGATAAGTCTCATTGTTAGGACAGAAGCTGTAAACACTGAGTCAGGCAGTGAATATAAAAGTTGCTATAAGACTAACCTGAAAAACACATTAGTATCTTAAAGGCAAAACTGTTGCAGCCATTAAACAATACTATTTCAGAGTTCAACATATAAAAATAGCACACTTCCCGAGAATTTCAGATGCAAGGTAATATTAGCCTATAGCTGTTCAGTGAAAAGCACAGCTCTTATTATAGTGACTTATTCCAGGTTTACATTAGGTTTACACAGGAAGGAATACAACAGTTTTCTTTGGTGAAATTTGCTGTTGATAATGTGATTTCTGATTTTGTGGGGAAAAAAGAAAAGGTGTGTTTTAATTTAACTAAAAAAGAGTGGAAGGCTTTACAGGAATTGGGGAAAAGACAAGAGCTGATTATTAAACCTTCTAAGGGCCACAAAATAGTAATTATGCACTTTTCTCAGTATTATAAAATGTGTATGTATCACCTATTAGATGAGAAAGTTTATAAAATTTCGAGTCTTGTAGAACATCAAAATTTTATTAGAAATGTTCAGGAATTATTAGAAAAAAGGTATAGGTTAGGATAATCTTTCACTGGTAAGATCAGACCATAAACTGATCTCACTGGATATTCACATCCCGACCCCACCCCCTGCCCAGAAAACCACAGTGAAAAACTTCTCTAAAGCAAATTTCACACTCCTCAAAACCGAGGTGGAATCCTTCAAAGCCCCCGGGCCTGTGGAAAATACGGCCCAGACCGCAGAATCCTTTATAAATGCATTCTATGAACACCTTCAGGAATGCATGGATCATGCAATCCCAAATAAAACCAAGACCCAATCCTCCAAAGGCAGACGACCTGTCTGGTGGACCCCAGCCATAAACAAACTATACAATAGAAGGAGGAAGCTACTACATGATAGAGCAAAATCCCAAAAAGGGAAGGCATCTCTGATCAGTATTAGCAAAAAGCTAAGGGCACTCATAAAATCGTCAAAGGCCAGCTTCGAGAGAAAAATTGCACAGGACACTAAAGATAATCACAAGGCTTTCTTTAGTTATGTTAGGAACCTGGGTGGAAATTCACAGATATGCTCAGAATTAGTCCAAAATGACAAAAAATACACTGATCTCACAGACATTGCCAACATCTTAGCTGACAGGTTCAGCGCAAACTTCTCCCCCCCCACCAAAAGGGCAAATATCTATCCCAGCAGAGTGCTGCCCCCCCGACATCTCAGATGCTCAGGTGGGAGGGAGCCGCCCTCTCCAAAGCAAAAAACACAGCATCAATGGGACCAGACGGTGTCCCAGGCTGCATCCTACATGAACTCCAAGAAGAGCTAAACCCAAACATAAAACTACTGTTCAATCTTAGCCTTACTACAGGATATGTACCCAAAGAGTGGCGTACAGCAACAGTGGTCCCTCTCCACAAAGGTGGTGCCTCAACGGACCCTGGAAACTATCGCCCCATAAGCCTGACTAGCTTGGTCTGCAAATCTATGGAAAGGATCATTATGGACCTCATAAATAAAGATATTGGGGACCTACAGACACTGGATCCTACCCAGTTTGGCTTTGTTAAGGGCAGATCCTGCCTCTTAAACCTGGTTGACTTCTTTGAAACAGTCACCAAGGCCATTGACGAAGGGAAGGTGGTCCACACAGCCTATCTGGATCTCGCAAAAGCCTTCGATACAATACCCCACTCGGGCATTATAGATGAGCTCACCAGCTTAAATATAAACCCCTATGTCACTAGATGGGTTGCAAACTGGCTCAAGGACAGAACCCACATGGTTAGAATTGCTGGAGCCATGTCAGACTCCAAACCAGTTACAAGTGGCATCCCACAAGGCTCAGTCCTGGGATCTCTCTTGTTTGGTATATATTTCTCGGAGGTACAGGCCAACACGGAAGGACTGTGGCTGACCAAGTTCGCAGATGACTGCAAACTGGGTGCCATAATCGACTCTCCAGCCGACACAAGCATCCTCCAAAAGGGCCTCATAGAAACAGACAACTGGTGCCAGAGCCATGGCCTCAAGCTAAATGCCAAAAAGTGTATAGTCATCCCCTTTGGCAAAAACAAAGTGCCACAAATTACCACATAGGTGGTAATCCATTAAGTACAGAAGAAGTCATTAGGGACCTGGGGACCCAAGTTGATAGCAGTCTCTCATTTGACAACCACGTGGCCAAAGTGGTTAGAAAAACATTTTATATAGCCCACCTAATCATGAAGGGATTCACATCTAGATTAGGGAGGTCATCGTGCCTCTTTACTCATCCCTCATCAGGCCCATAATCGAGTACAATGCCCCTTTGGGATGTACCTTACCAAACACCTGCAGCAACTGGAAAGACCCCAAAAGTACCTCACCAAGAGGATCAAAGGGCTCAAACAGATGCCATATGCTGCCCAGTTAAAGAAACTCCAGCTCTACTCAGTGGCATACCGACTGCTCAGAGGTGACCTGTGCCTGACGTATAAGGCCATGTCCAACCTGGAATTAAGGGACATGCTGCACCTCAAAAAATCCAAATCCCATCGAGCTACACGCTCGAGAGACTTGAACCTCAGCACTGAAATAAATAGGACATGCTGGAGGGACAGATTCATAACCCAGAGGCTCCCT
The DNA here is from genome assembly GCF_019279795.1 of Protopterus annectens. NCBI lineage: Eukaryota > Metazoa > Chordata > Ceratodontiformes > Protopteridae > Protopterus > Protopterus annectens. The sequence goes on along the minus strand of NC_056741.1, from coordinate 770,893,042 downwards.
TCACTATGGAATAAAATCCCAGTCCAGGTTAGGCAGAGTCCCTCATTGACTCTCTTCAAGAGGAATCTTGATGAGTGGATGGGAGATCGTAGGTTTACCCCGGGTATCATTTCTGTGTCACTGTTAGACAGAGGCACAGTATACTAACCTCGAAAAAGGGCATAGCAAAATTAATTTAAAATGGGTGGCGAAAGCCAAACATACTCTGGCTAGGCTTATAAATGCCCTAGGGCAGATAGCCTAATATGAACCTAAAACAGGATATAGATAGAAAATTTAAAACAGATAACTGTAAACTAGCTAGATTCTATTGTCTACCTAAAGTCCATAAGAATTTAACTTCACCACCAGGATGACCAATAGTGGCAGCTGAAAAATATTTTTTGCACAACACTGGAGTTATGTTACATGCCTTTTTAGCGAAATCTACAGTTAAGTTGGATTCCTATATTAAAAATTTGTTTGATTTCTTGGAAAAAAATAAGTCAGTAGTGTGGGACAAAAATTGCTATTGGCTCACTATTGATGTGAAAAGTTTATATACAAATATTCACCATTCTGTTGGTCTAGAGGCCTTGAAGTTCTTCTTGGGTGATAATCCATTGGCTAATTATGTTATTGATTTAGTATAGTTTAGTTTGGTTAATAACTTTTTTGAGTTTAATTTTACCAGCAAGTTTAGGGTACGGCCATGGGGGCTCCATTTGTCCCAATGTACGCAAATTTGGTAATGGGACTTTTTGAAATAGATTTTTTGTATAAAATGGATTTTTTTTAGAAGTAATGTAATACATTATTGATGATTTGATTTTTTGTGCAAGGGGGTGAATTATTGGTTAAGGATTTTGTAAAAGAATTAGATATGAATTGTTTTGGTTTACATTTGATGGACTGCAGAGTGGAAATATAGGTACATTTTTAGATATAGTGTTGGAGGGTCATTTGGATGGGTATATTGCTACTAAAATACATTGAAAATTTAATGATGAAGGACATTTTTTGGAAGCCAAGAGTTGCCATTCACCCCATTTATTAAAAGTTTTGCCATATGGAGAAATTTTAAGAGTAGCTAGGCTGTGTAGTGATGTTAATGTCAATGTCATGGAGCAGGAAATTATCTGAACTTGTGTTATGTTTAAACAAAAGGCTATAGTGAAGAGCTTATTATAGATGCTCTTGAGAGGGTATTTGGAATAAAAGAAAATGTTAAAAAGGGTAAAAATAAGAATTTGATGGTGAAGGCGGTGAACAGTAATTCCAGAAATGATATAAGAGTTTATTTTGTGACTTTATTTAACATTTTATCTGAAGTGCTTAATACTGCAAAATATTTCCGGACATTTCTCTTAAAAGGAAGGAATCAGGTTAAAAATTTATGTAAAACACCTTTGATATCATTTACAAAGGGACGTAGTATACGAGATGGTGTGGATCATAGTGAATTTTGTGTTCCCAAAGTAAATTGCGGTAGTAATATGTCACTGTTTGGTACCTGGGCATGGTTAATTTTTTAGTGATATTAATGTTATTTGATCTATGCCTACATCACATTATATGTGCAATACAGATGGAAATGGTTTATGCCTTGATGTGTCTCTGGGGTCTGTTCTACATAGGAGAAACAAAGACCTTTTAGAACAAGACTACAAGAACATATAAGAGATATTAGGAATAATAAATATGAAAATCCTGTAACAGTGCATTTTAATTCTGTTCATGGGGAAATTTATTCTGATTTAAAAGGTTGCATTTTGGAACATATTGTAGCTGAAAATACCCTTTCTCTTAAAAATAAATTATTATTTAAAAAAGCTATTTTTATTTTAAAATATAATACTGTGACACCTGCTGGACTGAATAGGGAATGTAATTGGAAAACTCTTAACTTTTATTGAATAATTTATTGGTTTAATTATTTAAGACTGTGTAAATGTGTATCTTATCAACTTCAAGAAGGCTGCTTAGCTGAGGCACTAAAGTAATTTGGTTTGTAATAAACTTGCTGTGTGGATTTTATTGAATTCTTGGTTATTCTTCATATAACTAAAGGTTTTGTTGTGGATATAAAACATGAACTAGTATCACCACTAAGTACCCTTTTTAATCGTAGCCTAACCACAGACTTTTTCCCTGTGGAATGGAGAATAACTATAGTTATTCCCCTCCACAAAGGTGCCCTAGCAACAGACCCAGGGAATTACAGACCCATAAGCCTGATCATTCTCATCTGTATGGCCATGGAATGTATCATGGACCTCATAAATAAAGACATAGGTGATATCCAAACGCTAGATTCCCCTCCCCCAATTTGGCTTCGTGAAGAGCAGATCCTGCCTGTTAAATCTGGTGGATTTCTTTGAAAGTGTGACCAAGGCCATTGATGAGGGCAAATCTGTGCACACAGCATACCTGGATTTGGCAAAGGCTTTTAACACAATCCCACATTCAGGCATTACTGATAAACTTAGTAAACTGAATGTAAACCCCTTCGTTGTAAGATGGGTTACCAACTGCCTCACAAACCAGACACACGGTATCAAAGTGGGTGACTCCATATCAACCAGTATACCTGTTACAGCGGGGTGCCACAGGGGTCAGTGCTGGGCCTCCTCCTGTTTGGTATGTACTTCTCAGAAGTTCAGGTCAAAACTAAAGGGCTGTGGCTGACCAGGTTTGCAGATGACTTTAAACTAGGTGCAATCACTGAATCCCCAAATATTGTCAGTATACTCCAGGATGGTCTCACACAGACCAACGAATGGTGTATTAGACACGGTTGCAAACTGTCTGCAAAGAAATACATCATCATTCCCCTCAGCACAATGTACCTTCACACTAACAAATCAACAACCATACCCTAAGCATCCATGAATGGTAAGGAACCTGTGGTCACAGGATGACCCTGATCTTAACTTCCACCACCACGTGTCTACCATTGTAAGGAAAGCTTTCCATGTAGCTCACTTGATTAGTAAAGGCATCTCCTCAAGAGCAAAAGAAGTTATAACCCCCCCCCCCTATATTCAGCACTTATCCAGCCAATAATCCAGTATAACATCCCATTTGGTATGTACTGTACTAAGCACCTGCAGCAGTTACAGGGACCTCAGAGGTTTCTAACAAAAAAGATCAAGGGCCTCCAGCTTGTGCTTTAAACGAACATTCTAAAGTCCCTGCCACTATACTCCATATCATATAGACTTCTTAAGGGAGACTTATGCCTGGGCTACAGAGAAACCTAAGATGCAAACATAATGAATTTGCTGCATATCCATAAATCAAATGGGTCTAGGGCTACCCATTCCAGGGACTTAAATATGACCTGCAATTTAAATAGGACATGATGGATGGACAGATTTATCTCCAAGTGACTGCCACGTCTTTGGAACAGATTACCAATTCATGTGAAACGGAGCATCTCTATGGCACTGTTCAAGAGGAACCTGGATGAGTGGATGGGACACCGTAAATTCTTAACAGGGATAGCACCCACAACCCTCCTGGATATAGGTAGTCATCACTAAATGCAGTCTTTGGTACTGACTAGTACTTCTACAGTATTACATTGGGTTGAAGCAGCTAGGCTTAAAATTACATCCCTTCAATAGCCTAGTAATCTCATATGATCTACCATCATATAAACAGAGATGTTCCAAGAGGTTCCTGTGCTTCCAACTTGGGGCCAGTCATTACCAATTCAGAACAGTGCCATTCAATCTTACCACTGCCATGAGGAATTCATCAAGTATATGGCAGTTGTAGCAGCCTGGCTCTGGCTACAGAGTTTTCAAGTATTTCCATTACCTGGATGATTGGCTCGTTATAGCCCCCACAGCCCCCATGAGAGCATCCCTAATCACTGCCAAGGGTACCTTACTGCAGCTATATGGTTCCTAGGGGATCACTATCATTCATCAGAAATCAGTCGTACATCTCATACAGACACTGGAATTTATAGGCTGCCTCTTGGATACCATGTCCCAAATTGCCAAGCTCCCAATTCCCAACTTTCAGCCTTTGTTCTCATGCAGTCTGTTTGATTGCGTTTGAAATCCTACCAGTGTATGCTGTTATAAAACTTTTGGATCACATGGCAGCCTCCATTGGTCTGATCCCTCTAGCGAGGTACCACATGAGGACTCTGCAGTGGACCCTTGCAGTGCAGTTGTCTTGTTTGAGGCATCCAGTGGATTTCTCCATAATATTGATGCAAGTTTGTTAGTCAGGTTCAGTGGTGTTTGGAGTCTCCATCTGTGTCCATTGGGGACCGTTTGTTCTTTTCCACTCCCTGGCCACTGTCAGTATGCCCTTCTCAGGTAGGAGAATTTCGAAAGGAGGAGAGTTCAAGGGACCTGGTCTTCCTCAGAGGCCAGCCTTCACATAAGTGTCTTGGAGACGAGGGTCATCCAGTTGTGTTTCAGGTTCCAGGAGGCTCTTCCCAGTGGTGTGAGTTTGATCTAGACAGGACAATACAGTGGATATAAAATTTTTACTCACCCCTGTTAAAATGCCAGGTTTTTGTGATATAAAAAATGAGACCACAATAAATAATTTCAAAACTTTTCCCACCTTTAATGTGACCTATAACCTGTACAATTCAATTGAAAAACAAATCTGTTTGGAGAAAAAATTAAAAAAATAAAAAATATACACTACGCTGGTTGCATAAGTGTGCACACCCTTAAACTAATGCTTTTTGTGTGCACACCCTTAAACTAATACTTTGTTGAAGCACCTTTTGCTTTAATTGCTGCATTGTCTTCTTGGGTACACACCTACCATTAATTAAAGAGAGACTGATTAACCCCAAATAAAGTTCAGTTGTCCTAGCAGGATTTTCCAGACATTTATCCAGTTGCCTGCTACAGCAAAAAACATGGTTTGCAGAGAGCATACAAAGCATCAAAGGGATGTCACTGTTGAAAATAATGTCAGGAGAAGGGTACAAAAATATTTCCACAGCATTGGATATACCATGGAACACAGTGAAGATAGTCATCAAATGGAGAAAATATGGGACAACAGTGACATTGCAAAGAACTGGACATCCCTCCAAAATTGATGAAAAGACAAGATGAAAACTGGTCAGGGAGGCTGCCAAGAGACCTACAGCAACACTGAAGGAGCTGCAGGAATTTCTGGCAAGTACTGGTTGTGTACTACATGTGACAACAATCTCCCATATTCTCTATATGTCTGGATATGGGGTAAGATTGCAAGATGTTAGCCTTTTCTTGCACAGAAAAACTTACAAGCCAAGCTAAAATTTACAAAACAATACATCAAGTCTCCCAAAAGCATATGGGAAAATGTGTTATTGTCTGGTGAGACCAAGGCTGAACTTTTTGGCCACAATTCCAAAAGGTATGTTTGGCACAAAAACAACACTTCACATCACCAAAAAAACATCATCTCCATGGTGAAGCATGATGGTGGCAGTAACGTTGTTTGGGGATGCTTTTCTTCAGTTAGAACCGGGGCTTTAGTCAAGGTGGAAGGAATTATGAACAGTTCCAAATACCAGTCACTCTTGGCCCAAAACCTTTAGGCGTCTGCTAGAAAGCTGAAGATAAAATGGAATTTCATCTTTCAACATGGTAATGACCCCAAGCATACATCCAAATCAACTAAACAATGGCTTCACCAGAACAAAATTATGGTTTTGGAATGGCTCAGCCAGACCCCAGAACTAAATCCAATATAAAATCTGTGGAGTGACCTGAAAAGGGCTGTGCACAAGAGATGCCCTCGCAATTTGACAGATTTGGAGTGCTTTTGCAAGGAAGAGTGGGCAAATATTGCCAAGTCAAGATGTGCTATGCTGATAGACTCCTACCCAAGAAGATTTAATACTGTAATTAAATCAAAAGGTGCTTCAACAGAGTGTTAGATGTTCTGTAGTCCTATCTCGCCTTCATTCTTACATATGGGTTCGGAGCCAATCCTCTGCTCAGACTCGGCCGATTACAAAGCTCGAAGTCTCTCAGTTGACTCTTGGCAAGGTAGGTATCCCATAGTGCACTAGTAACAATTCCCAGATCTCGTTTGCCGTGGCTACGAGTTCAGAAGTGCTTCTTTCTTGGCCATGGCTAACTTGGATTTTTCTACATCATTATTGTTCTTCGTGATATTTTTTGCATATAATATTAGCTTAGTTTATATAGCGTAGTTATTAGTGGTAGAAAATAGTAGCGTGTTTTTGCATTTTTGTGAAGTTATTGTTGAAAACTTGTTGGCCGTTGCTTCCGCAGGCCCGTTTTGTTCCCCGAGTGTTATACCTTTGTGCTAGTTTTTTGATATAGTTACCTTTTTAGCGCAGATCCATGATTGAGTTAGGACTTTTTCTAATATTGTATTTTCATTGGAATAGTATTCTTGTTAGCTGTATGCAGTGTATTTACTATTCTTGATAGCTAGTAATTAGCCTGTTGTTGAAATTTTGCAATTTTTGGTAGCTTACTTCTTGACTTAGCTTCCCTGTTTTACAGCTAGGTCCATTTGTTACAGGACCTAGTCCTCTATTAACCTTTTTCTGGTGTTGTTTCCCCAGCAGGGCTAGGCCCGTTTAAGTTAGAGGAACTAGTCCTCAGTTGTGTTTCCTTGTGTGCAGTGATTTTTGCAGGGCTAGGCCCGTTTGTTATAGGACCTTGTCCTCTCCCATTCTGCTTCCCTAGTGTTTTCTTTTTAGTAAACATGTCTAAGGATCATAAACCTTCAGATATTTTAAATCTTCAGGAAGCATGTTCTTTCTGTCACTCTTTCAGTTTGCAAGTTCTCCAAGAAAGGAAGAACAAACTGATCCTGAAAGGTCTCCTTAAGCCTTCCTTTGAGGAGGATTTAGCCAGTTCTTCATCCTCAAAGAAAGAGAAGGTCAAGTCGGCCAAGAGACATTCTCCCACACTGACTATTTCATCTGGACCTCTTTGAAAAGTATCAAAATTAGACAAACCTTCTACCTCTCTGGCTCCACTGGCTTCTGAGCCGGCCGAGATTATCAATATCGACACTCCAGTGTCGGCCCCAAGTTATTCGGAGCCAACCACTGAGAATTTACCTCAGAGCCAGTCTAGAGAGTTATTGCCGGTCTCCCCAACTCTAAGATCTCCTATTTTGCAGAGATCTAGGTCACCTACCTTATCGTCCAGATCCTCCAAGAGCCTATCTGAAGAGGATGTAGAGAGAGTAGTGCTTAGACTCTTGAAGTCATCAGCCTTACCAAAATTGTTGCTGGCTCCGACCCAATCGGTTCTGGAGCCATCTAAGACCATAATCCCTGTGGCTGTTCCTCCTCTGAGCCTTGTTGGTCTTTCGGAGCCAGAGCTATCAGTGCCACTTGTTGTGGAACCCTTGGCTCCAGCACATCTTGTGTCTGTCTTGGAGCCAGGTTCCACGCCAACACCTTCGGCACTGTCCTTGGTGTCTAGGAGCTGAAGCTCACCAGTCGGCCCCGACAGGGATGCTTGGGCCCGAACTACTTCGGTTCTGAGCCTACCTCTCGGTGCATCAGCTAGGCTGAGCTTAGATCCTACATCGAGCTCAGAGCTGATCACTTTGGAACAGAGGGCTACTTCCGTTTCCTTGAAACCGGGACGGTCCTCGGAGCCAGAGAGATCTGCATTCAAAATGATGAGGAGCATGCTGTCCAGGTCTTCAGCCCTGCACAAGGGTACTGATACTCTTCCCCCTCAAGCTCCAACCTCTGTCTCAGCACCATCTCTCTCTCTTGGCAGCAGAGACCCACAGCCTCAGGAGCCTCCGTTGGGTGGCCCCCAGTCTTCCAAGACCTCCCCAGAATACCCTTCTGAGAAACCCCTTCAGAAGAAAACTTGCAAGAGGAAGCATGTAAACTCCCCTGATGAGTCCATCACCTTAGACACTGACCTCAAGGAGTCAGAAGGGTCCCCTAGGTCGTCTTCTAATGATATCTCTTTTATAGATAACTTAGAGATCCTGAAACAGAGAGGCGGCTGGCCCACTGTCACCCCTTCTGATGAGGAGTCAGCCTACCTGTAGGCTTTCCGGTCTCAACTTTCAGCCTCTTAGGTGTTGCCACCTTTTGATGAGCTCTTAGACCTAGTTAGCTGAAATGTGTGGGAATCTCCTGATGCAGCGGAACCAGTCCCCAGATGGCCCAGCAAGTTTCTTTCAGCCCCTAAAGAGAAAGATTTTTTGACCAAAGGTGTGCCTGTAGATGCCAAGGCAGTGGCAGCAGCCACGAAGAAGGAACTAGCGGAGACGTCTTCATCTGTCCATCCACCAAACAAGGAGTCATGAACGATGGATAGGTATGGGAAGCGTATCTTCTCTTCAGCAGCATTTACACTCCGATCGCTGAATTACCTCGCCCATTTTACTAGGCTTTAAAGAGATCTCCTAAAGGAGTTAGGAGATACTCTCCAAGGTACATTAGCTGAAGGAGTCCCTGAAAAGGTTACTGCTCAGTTGTTCACCTTAAACTCCATTGTTAACTTCTCCATGAGGCTGATATCCTATGCACCAGATGGAGCAAGTAGGGCAGCGGGTTCAGGAGTTTCCTTTAGGAGACGCTCCTGGATGCATTTATGTAATTTTGCGGAGCCCTTCAAATCTACTTTTACTAACGGTTTCCCTTTGTTTGGACCAAAGGTAAAAGATACACTCACCAGCTGCGAGCAGGAAGGGAAAACTCTCTCTGCTGTGGGAGTACATTTTTCCATCCCTTATAGACCATACCCTAAGGGTCAAAGAGGTGGGAAAATGTGGTTCAGGAAATCCCAGAGATTTTTCCCAGATGCACAGGGTGATTCCGCCTTCGGAGGCAGAGGAGGAGCAGCTAATGGTAGACATCACCCAAGAGGCAGGGGAGGCCCACAAAACCAGGGTAGCCACAATTCCTTTCATGGACGTCCCTATCAGCTCTCCTGAAGTGGGGCCCGACTGCGCTTCTCTGGAGCCAGTCGGGGGTCATTTATCTTTGTATCCAGAAGCCTGGCACAACATCACCCAAGACAAGTGGGTACAAAGAATAATCACCAGAAGATACTCCATACCCTTCTCTCTCCCACCCCATACCACCAAGAAAATCTCAGATGTTCCACCCAATCACAGGGATCAAGCAACCATAGAAGTTCAAAAGTTGCTTCAAAAGAGAGTCATCAAAACCGTCCCCACAGACCAGATAGGATTCGGAACTTACTCCAGATTCTTTTTAGTGCCAAAATGAACAGGGGACTGGAGGCCCATTTTGGACCTCAGCAAATTAAATGAATCAGTGAAGAAGTCCAAGTTCCAAATGGTAACACTGCAATATATTCTCCCTCTGTTAGGGAAAGACAATTGGATGTGCTCCATAGACCTCCAAGATGTGTACTACCACATAAAAATGGACAGAGCAGCGAGGAGTCATTTATGCTTCTGGCTGGGAGCCAGTCATTACCAATTTTGTGCTCTGCCCTTTGGTCTCACCACAGCCCCCAGGGTGTTCATCAAATGCATGGCGGTAGTGACAGCTCGCTTGAGACGTCTTGGGTTCCAAATGTTTCCGTACCTGAACAACTGGCTCCTGACTGCCACCATCAGGCACCTACTTCTGCAAGCCAGGGATTCAACCATCCAGCTCTGCACTCAGCTAGGGATTACAATACATTGGGAAAATTCTGCCTTGTCGCCCACTCAGTATGTGACTTTTATAGGTGCAGAAATAGACACAGTCACCATGATGGCTCATCTTTCTGCAGACAAGAATTCAAAATTGAAGTCAACAAATATACAGTCTACTTCCTCACCAAAGAGTCAAAGCCAAGACAGAGCTGAAGCTTTTAGGGACCATGTGCTCGACAAGCCACGATGCTTCGCTAGGGACGGCTTGCACCTGTCACCCCTGGGCTTTCGGATATTGGCAAAGGCTCTTGCTACCTCCATAGTGCCTTTTTTAGGCAAGGCTCAAAAGACAAACCCACCTCCATAGGTATCACAAGGGATAAGAAACTAAGAGTAATGCTACTCAACGCCAGAAGTCTAAACCTCAAGATGCACGCACTCAAAACTCTCCTTAGCATGGAGAACATCGATATCTGTGCAGTAACAGAAACCTGGTTCAAGGCTCCCGAGAGCACCCCAGCACTACCAGGTTATACCTCATACCATGCTTTTTGGCCCCAAAACTTGGACCGAACCACAAAAGGAGGGGGAGTATCAATATTCGTCAAAGATACCCACACCTCCAGGTTGGTGGCACAGCACGAAGCATCAGACACTATCCATGTGCAACTAACTGTGGGTAAAACTGCCTTCCAGTTTATAGCCTGCTACAGACCACCCTCACAAACACAGGAACCCCACTTGGCTTTTCTGAGAATACTGGAAAATATGAAGGTCTCTCCAAACACCATTATATTGGGCGACTTCAACTACCCAAACATAGACTGGGAGCATTACTCTAGCTCCAACACCCTAGCCCAAAGGTTCCTAGAATTTATAAACTCAAATGCTATGGAACAACTTGTTACCACTCCCACAAGAGGGGAAAACATACTGGACCTGATCATCACCAACATGGGGACATTATGCTCCAGACCAGAAGTGTATCCCTCACTGGTAAGATCAGACCATAAACTAATCTCACTGGATATTCACATCCCGACCACAGCCCCTGCCCAGAAAACCACAGTGAAAAACTTCTCTAAAGCAAATTTCACACGCCTCAAAACCGAGGCAAAATCCTTCAAAGCCCCCGGGCCTGTGGAAAATACAGCCCAGACCGCAGAATCCTTTATAAACGCATTCTATGAACACCTTCAGGAATGCATGGATCATGCAATCCCAAATAAAACCAAGACCCAATCCTCCAAAGGCAGATGTCCTGTCTGGTGGACCCCAGCCATAAACAAACTATACAATAGAAGGAGGAAGCTACTACATGATAGAGCAAAATCCCAAAAAGGGAAGGCATCTCTGATCAGTAATTAGCAAAAAACTACGGGCACTCATAATATCGTCTAAGGCCAGCTTCGAGAGAAAAATTGCACAAGACACTAAGGATAATCACAAGGCTTTCTTTAGTTATGTTAGGAACCTGGGTGGGAATTCCCAGATATGCTCAGAATTAGTCCAAAATGACAGAAAATACACCGAGCCCACAGACATTGCCAACATCCTAGCTGACAGGTTCAGTGCAAACTTCTCCCCCCTCTTCCCACCAAAAGGGCAAATATCTATCCCAACAGAGTGCTGCCTCCCTGACATCTCAGATGCTCAGGTAAGAGCCGCCCTCTCCAAAGCAAAAAACACAGCATCAATGGGACCAGATGGTGTCCCAGGCTGCGTCCTACATGAACTCCAAGAAGAGCTAAACCCAAACATAAAACTACTGTTCAATCTTAGCCTTACTACAGGATATGTACCCAAAGAGTGGCATACAGCAACAGTGGTCCCTCTCCACAAAGGTGGTGCCTCAACGGATCCTGGAAACTATCGCCCCATAAGCCTGACTAGCTTGGTCTGCAAAGCTATGGAAAGGATCATCATGGACCTCATAAATAAAGATATTGGGGACCTACAGACACTGGATCCTACCCAGTTTGGCTTTGTTAAGGGCAGATCCTGCCTCTTAAACCTGGTCGATTTCTTTGAAACAGTCACCAAGGCCATTGACGAGGGGAAGGTGGTCCACACAGCCTACCTGGACCTCGCAAAAGCCTTCGATACAATACCCCACTCGGGCATTGTAGATAAACTCACCAGCTTAAATATAAACCCCCTATGTCACTAGATGGGTTGCAAACTGGCTCGAGGATAGAACCCACATGGTTAGAATTCCTGGAGCCATGTCAGACTCCAAACCAGTTACAAGTGGCGTCCCACAAGGCTCAGTCCTGGGACCTGTCTTGTTCGGTATATATTTCTCGGAGGTACAGGCCAACACGGAAGGACTGTGGCTGACCAAGTTCGCAGATGACTGCAAACTGGGTGCCATAATCAACTCTCCAGCCGACACAAGCATCCTCCAAAAGGGCCTCATAGAAACGGACAACTGGTGACAGAGCCATGGCCTCAAGCTAAACGCCAAAAAGTGTATAGTCATCCCCTTTGGCAAAAACAAAGTGCCCACAAATTACCACATAGGTGGTAATCCATTAAGTACAGAAGAAGTCATTAGGGACCTGGGGACCCAAGTTGATAGCAATCTCTCATTTGACAACCACGTGGCCAAAGTGGTTAGAAAAACATTTTATATAGCCCACCTAATCATGAAGGGATTCACATCTAGATCAGGGAGGTCATCGTGCCTCTTTACTCATCCCTCATCAGGCCCATAATTGAGTACAATGCCCCTTTTGGGATGTACCTTACCAGACACCTGCAGCAACTGGAAAGACCCCAAACGTACCTCACCAAGAGGATCAAAGGGCACAAACAGATGCCATATGCTGCCCGGTTAAAGAAACTCCAGCTCTACTCAGTGGCATACCGCCTGCTCAGAGGCGATCTGTGCCTGACGTATAAAGCCATGTCCAACCCGGAATTAATGGACATGCTGCACCTCAGAAAATCCAAATCCCATCGAGCTACGCGCTCGAGAGACTTGAACCTCAGCACTGAAATAAATAGGACATGCTGGAGGAACAGATTCATAACCCAGAGGCTCCCTTCACTCTGGAATAAAATCCCAGTCCAGGTTAGGCAGAGTCCCACATTGACTCTCTTCAAGAGGAATCTTGATGAGTGGATGGGAGATCGTAGGTTTACCCCGGCTATCACTTCTGTGTCACTGTTAGACAGAGGCACAGTATACTAACCTCAAAAAAAGGCATAGCAAAATTAATTTAAAATGGGTGGCGAAAGCCAAACACACTCTGGCTAGGCTTATAAATGCCCTAGGGCAGATAGCCTAGTATGAACCTATGAACCTATGGCTTCTACTATAACTCTAGTTCCGCTGGCCAGGCTACATAAGAGAATCCTTCAATGGCTACTTTTTTCCCAGTGGTCTCTTCAACAACTGCCCCTCTGTCATCCTATTCTGATAACAGAATCTTGCAAAAAGGACCTTCGTTGGTGGATTCAGCCCAATCAACTAATGACAGGAACACCTTTCATTCTTCGCCAACCCATTGCTACTGTGACCATGGATGCCTCTCGGGGGGGGGGGGGGCATTATCTAGGCAGGACTGTCCAAGGCACATGGCAAGATCACGAGGCTCACTTACATATCAATGTCCTACAGATGAGAGCAGTGCTACTAGCGTTGCAAGCACTTCACAACTTTCTTCCTCTAGGGACGATAGCAATCCAATCAGACAATATGTCAGTGGTATGGTATATAAGCAAACAAGGAGGAACCAGATCCTACCCCCTATGTCGAGAGGCTCTTTGTGTTTGGCAATGGGCGATATCTTCCCAACGCTTTCTAGTTGCAATGCATATCCTGGGGACAACCAATGTGATAGCCGACAAACTCAGCAGGGTAATCTTGATGCCTCATGAGTGGTCTCTGAATCAGAAAGTCGCGGAACAGATTTTCCGCAAATGGGGACAGCCTTGCTGCAATCTTTTTGCCAGTCCAATCAATGCCAAATGCAGCTGCTACTTCTCCCTTATCCCACCCCAGGGGAGACACCAACAGACGCACTTGTACACAATTGGCCTCTGGGACTTCTTTATGCATTCCCTCCTTTTCCGCTAATATTGAAGGTGATCCAGAAAGCAAAGACCTTGGGAAGCAGAACGATTCTTATCACTCCTTACTGGCCTCATCAGATTTGGTTTCCCTTTCCTTGGGCCTCACCTTCTAGACAATCCATGGACTCTGGACCCAGTTCCAGACCTTCTGACACATCAGGAACCTTCCACCCCTGCCTCCACACCCTCAACTTGACAGCGTGGCTGCTCCACTTCCAACCCTAGTCAGGCTTCATGATTTGTCACCTGCAGTGACTCATATCCTCACATCTTCCCACAAGCCTTCTATGAGAAAATTATACGCTAGCAAATGGAAAAGATTTTCTATCTGGGCAAAAGTGAAAAACGTAGATCCTTACACAGCCTCCATTCCCTTAGTGTTAGAATTTTTAACCAAACTTTTTCATAAGGGATCAGCTGCTGCTACAATCAAAGTTTAATTGGCAGCGATCTCCAATTTTCATTTGGGACAACATGAGTCCAATCTTATGGCTCAAAGATTATGTAAATCTTTCCTAAAAGGCACTACCTTGCTAAGACCTCCTTTTCAGGAACCTGTATCTCCTTGGGATTTAAATTTCATTTTGTCCAAACTTACTTCCCCGCCTTTTGAACCCACACATTCTTGTGAATTGAGGTTCCTTTCATAGAAGACCATTTTTCTAGTAGCTGTTACATCCACCAGAAGAGTGTCAGAGTTACAAGCACTGTCAGTCAAACCTCCTTACTTGATTTTTCATAGAGAGTTTCCCTCAGTACAAATCCATCCTTCATCCCCAAGGTTTGCTCTCAGTCTAATTTGAATCAAACTATAGAACTGACAGTCTTTTTTCCTAATCATTCAAACAATGCAGAATATAAATTTCACCAAATGGATGTTCACAGACAGTTAAGGTTCTATCTACATAGAACCGTGGAGGTTAGAAAATCAGACCAATTGTTCGTATCTTTTTTCTGAGTCAAGAAAGGGTATGCCAGTCTCTAAGATAACTTTATTAAATTGGATTTCAAACTGTATCTCATTTATTTACTCTTCCAATGGCAAGAAACTCCCTTTTAAAATTAAGGCTCATTCTACCAGATCCATATCCACATCTGCTACTTTTCAAGCCAGAGTCCCAATTGACAGTATTTGTGCAGCCGCAACTTGGGCTACCCCTCATACTTTTATTACTCATTACAAATTGGATTTGGCCTCAAGGTGTTAAAGCCTCCTTTGGTTCCACGGTTCTTAGGGGTATATTCCCATGAGCCACCCGAGAAAAAGGTGCTAGGAACGCTGTCCCATATGTAAGAATGTAGGCGAGATAGGACTACAGAACATAAAGAAGTTATCTACTCACCGTAACGTTCCATGTTTGTAGTCCATCTCACCCTTCATTCTTATGAACCTACCCCCGTCCATGTATCCTTGGAGGGTCTGGAGACACGATCGTGTCTATCTTCTGTAGGATGGAGACCTTTCATCTTTGTTGTTCCTTGTGGAAATATTTTCTTTCACTTTTTTTAGACAACAGCAAACAAGATCTGGGGATTCTTACTAGTGCACTCTGGGATTACCTACCTTGCCATGAGTCAACTGAGAGACTTCAAGCTTTGTAATCGGCCGAGTCGGAGCCGAGAATCTGCTCCGAACCCATATGTAAGAATGAAGGGCGAGATGGACTACAAACTTGGAACGTTATGGTGAGTACATAACTTCTTTTTTAAGGGTATGCACACACAACAAACTATTAGTTTAAGGGTGTGCACACTTATGCAACCAGCATATTGTACGTTTTTTTTATATATTTTTCCCCACACAGATGTTGTTTTTCAATTAAATTATACAGGTTATAGGTCACATTAAAGGTAGGAAAAGTTTTGAAATGATTTATTGTGGTCTTGTTTTTTTATATAACCAAAACCGGGCATTTTAACAGGGGTGTGTAAACTTTTTATACCCACTGTATGTCCATCACTGGTATCTGAACAAACAGGGGAGACGTGATCTTACCCCTATGTCAAGAGACCATGAGGGTTTGGCAGTGGGCAGTTTCCTCTCAGCAGTTTTTGATTGTAACACACGTTCCAGAGAAGTCCAAAATTCTGGTGGACAGTTTGAGCAGGGTCTTTCTTCTTCCTCATGAGTGTTTTCTGAATCCAAATGTAGCCACTCGGATATTTCTGTGCTGGGGACTTTGTGTTGCAACTTCTTTGTTTCCCTTCCAACACTAAGTGCAGCAGCTATTACACCTTATTCCCTCCTTAGGGACAATCACTCTGAAACATGCTCCTGCATGCTTGCCCTCCGGCTCTTCTGTATGCATATCTGCCAGTTCCCTAATCAAGTTCTTAGGGAATGCAGCCTGGTGCAGAGCAACTGTGATTGTCCTCGGTTCTTTTTGGCCTGGCAGGTGAGGTTCCCCTTCCTGTGACCTCTTCTGATATACCTGCTCTGGATGTTGGATCCCATTCCAGATCTCATTTCCCATCCTTTGGGCCTGGATCTGCCTGACCTTCAGACCCTCAAATTAACCACTTGCTTTCTCGAGTTCCCTCGACAGTCAGAAATTGCAAGCTTTCAGATAACATGGTACATCTTATCCTCTTCCCTGAAGATGTCTACCAAGATGATGTGTGCTAGTAACTTATTGTTTTGGGTTGATTCCCAGGGCTTGGAACTTTTAGCAGTTCCCTTGGAGGCAGTCCTAGAATTTCTTGTGAATTTGTTCAACACAGGTTCCATTTATTCCACAATTAAGGTACAATTGGCGGCCATTTCTAATTTTCATGTTGGCAAGGATAATGTTCCTTTGGCTGCCTTGAAAATCTCCAAAGCCTTTCTCAAAGGCATTTTTCTGATGTTAAGTAAAAACACACTGGTTCCACATGGCTGAATAAAAGTCACAAGATAATTTATTCCAAGGAAAACAAGTAAGTGCTTTCACGGATACCATCCGCTTCATCAGACTAGAATAAGAAATTACTTTAGAAACTTGCTTATATACATTCAAATAAGCCAATCAAGTAGGCTGATAACTTAATTGCATACTTAACTTCTAAAATGCTGTAACACACTAAAAAACTGGCTCTTAATATGCAGTGTTAATACATTAAAATAGTAATAGCAGCATAGATAAGAAGCTAAAATTCAGTGGCATTACAGCAACGAATTATTAATAAAAATGTAAATATATAATAAATCATTCAATAAATTATTTAATAAATTAGTAGAATCACTAAAAAGTACATACACTATCTGACATCAGTTCAAAACTTAATGTCCCGTGCTAATGCCAAAGTCTCACTTCAAAGGAATTTTGAACAAGAACAGTTGCATGACAACATACTGTTGGTCACCTTGGATGTTCAGAGCCTGTTTACTGTAATCAGCAATGATTATGGTATCAAAGCAATAGATAAGGTCTTGCGTGATATGGGTGAGGATGAAACTAAGATCACACTGATCAGAACTTTACTATCTTTAGTGTTGGAGAACAATGTGTTCATTGGGGGGCAACAGGCCTATAGACAGGCACAGGGGGTAGCCATGGGCACCCCCTGTGCTAACACTTATGCTAATTTGGTGCTCTTCTTTTGGGAAAGAGAGACCATTTTTAGCAATAAAGTATGGATGCAACACATTGGAGCATATACCCGTTTTGTGGACGATGTGTTTATTTTTTGGCAGGGCAGTGTCACTATGCTTTATAGTTTTCTTGAGTTTTTGCACTCCACAACTTCTTTCTTCAGGTTTACTCTTGAATATTCTCATACACAGATTGATTTTCTGGATGTGAGGATAAAACATACCTCGGAAGGTTTTTCATCCAGCATATATAAAAAGGAATGTTGGAAAAATCATCTACTATCTTTTGATAGTATGCACCCCCGATATATGTTTCCAAACATAGTTCAAAGTCAAATGTGTAGAACATCCAGGTTATGCCTGGAGGATGAACAATATGCAAGGGAAGTTGAGGGGTTGAAGACCTGTTTCAACACAAGAGGTTATGATGAAAACATGGTCAAACGAATAGCTGATGTTAGTTATGTAAAGAGAGCTGATAGATTTAAACCGTGGTTGAGGTACGACCAAGAGAAGGAAGAATCACAGTTAAAGCAGGTCAGATCTAATAATGTTAGGCTATATTTCACATATAGTAGTAATATTATTGACATCAAAAATATAGTGAGTAAAAACTGGAACATTTTGAGGAGTGATGGTAGATTACGAGATTTGGTCGGATCCAGACCAAATTTTGGATATAGGCGTAACACAAATTTAAAGGATTTGTTATGTGGAGAAAAATGCACTACTAGTATGAGATCTTTAAAGACTACTGTAGGTACGGTGCCATGTGGCAACTGCAAAGCCTGCAACAGCATAAACAAAGTTTCGATCTTTGCACATCCAGTGAATGGCCAGGTTTTTAATTTTAAGGCCAGGGCCACATGCAGAACAACTAATGTGGTATACTTGGCAGAATGTTCACAATGTTCGGGTTTCTATGTGGGGATGACAAACAACATGTTGAAGGTTAGGATATTACAACATCTATCATCCATCAGAAATAAGGACAAGCACAATGCCTTATACAGACACATAGAGGCCAAGCCAACACATACTTTTCTATTCAAAGCTGTGGTTAATGTAAGGTTAGGCAACAGGGGTGGGGACATAAAGTTACTTACTGAATCATTGGAGTCTAAATGGATTATAACACTTTCATCACATATGAGTCCTGGATTAAATGAGATGGTACCTTTAAAACCTGCCTTACAAAAAAGGCGGGTTATATACTAAATGCTGATTGGTAGTTTATGAATTTAAAATGTGGAGGTATGTGATACCAATTTGTCTGATGAAGGGTTGCTGAACCCAAAAGCGCTTACTACTTGGATTTTGATTTTTTACTGTTTGGATTTTCATTCGTTTTTATTAAAGAAGGTAACTTCGCAGCTGTGTCTTGCCATTCTTCTTTTTTTACTATCTGACATCACAATGAAAGAAATAATTAATTAATAAAAATCAATGTTTAAGAGCTCTAGCCTTGAGAAACAGATTCAAAGAAACTTCACTATGCAGGCTAGGTGGTTTGTCTGCCTGAAAACTTATAATCAATTTCTGTTCATTTGATTCAGTTCTACTATGCATAATTTCTAACACCAAAAACTTAGTTATATCTTGGTCCTTCTTTAGCTACATGCATAGCTAAAGCACTGGTTTCCTTGCCATTCTTAATATCTGTCAGGTGTTCCAATATCCTATCTTTAAATAGTCTATTGGTCTTACCTACATAAAATGCAGGACATGTGGTGCAGTAACAAAAATAGACTACATTTTTTTGTTTGGCAGTCGGCATAGAAAGAACTTTCAATCCTAAACCCTAGTGACGGATGCATAAATTGCCCATCTATATGTATATGAGTACAAGCTAAACATCTCCTGCAGATATGTGTGCCAGTTCTCTCTGGTAAAATCTGCAGAGGCATGAAATTAAATCTGTAACATAGTTGCTTCTTAAGTGACCTATTGTTCCTAAATGCAAAGTTGGGTTGCTCTTCTATTACTCCTTTTAATTCCTGTACTGTAGAAATAATGTCCCAATTATTCCTAATAACATCACAGACTATGTGAATGTCACTTGCATAAGTCAAAGGCATCATCTTACCCGTATTATCATTACCTCCTGTAATCATGGGACTGATTGTAGCTGGTGCATCTATGGCTACATCACCAGGGGAGTCATTCAAAAAGTAAGGTTTACATCTCCCTTTCCTTTCACGCCAGGCTTCAGCAATCTGTGAGTCAAATATACTATGATTATAGCCTCTCGCTATAAATTCTTGTTTGAGGGTTAGTAGGGCCTCTGTCAGTCTACTGTCATCATTATGCAATTGCATGACACGAAAAATCTGTCCTCTAAGAACATTCAACTTAGTATGTTTAGGGTGCATGCTGCTGTGATGAAGAATATTATTTTTTCTGACATTTTTCCTATACATAGCAGTGGACATAGTACATAGGTCATCTTTAATTACTTTAACATCTAAAAAGTCTATCTCCACCGCTGAGTATTTGTATGTGACTCTTAAAAAATTATTAAGCTAATTCAGATAAACAAAAAAAAAATCATTCAATTGCTGCTCTGTGCCTTGCCATAGCAAAAAAAGATCATCCACAAAACGCTTATACCATTTAATGCAATTACAATAAATATTGTTGGAAAGCACATGATGGATCTCCTAGTTAGCCAAAGATAAATTGGCATAGCTATTGGCACAGGCTGTGTCCATGGCCATGCCAGTTTTCTGTATGTAATAGTCTTTCCCAAAAATAAAAACATTGTGTTCAAGGATAATCTCAAGCAATGTACATATAAGGTTCACTTTGTTAGTCATCACATTGTCTATACCCCAATACTATTTAAAGATAGGATATTGGACCACCTGAGAGATATTAAGAATGGCAAGGAAACCAGTGCTTTAGCTATGCATGTAGCTAAAGAAGGACCAAGACATAACTTTAAGTTTTTGGTGTTAGAAATTATGCATAGTACTATGCGAGGAGGTGATCTGGTAAATAGAACTGAATCAAATGAACAGAAATGGATTATAAGGTTTCAGGCAGACAAACCACCTGGCCTGAATCGTAAAGTTTCTTTGAAGCCGTTTCTCAAGGCTAGAGCTCTTAAACATTGATTTTTACTAATGAATTATTTCTGTCATTGTGATATCAGATAGTATATGTACTTTTTAGCAATTCTACTAATTTACTAAATAATTTATTTAATTATTTATTATATATTTACATTTTTTATTAATAATTTGTTGCTATAATGACACTGAATTTTAGCTTAATTCTTATCTATGCTGCTATTAGTATTTTAATGTAATAACACTGTATATTAAGAGACAGTTTTTTAGTGTGTTACAGCATTTTAGAGGTTAAGTATGCAGTTAAGTTATCAGCCTATTTGAATGTATATAAGCAAGTTTCTAATGTCATTTCTTATTCTAGTCTGATGAAGTGGATGGTATCCGTGAAAGCGCTTACTTGTTTTCCTTGGAATAAATTATCTTGTGACTTTTATTCAGCGGTGTGGAACCAGTGTGTGTTTACCTAATCTGCCTTACTTATCACATTACTTGGTTCCCTAGTCAGTTTTAGAGGCCTTTGTTTTTTGCTACTTGTTTTCTACTCTAAACTGAACATGGCAGAAGAAGCAGCAAACAAACGGGTTGTTGCAGCACCTTTAATGGAGATGTCATTTAACAACAAGACCAATGATCATTTGTGCTCACTTCTTAGCACACAAACTAATCCATTGCTCAATGGAACTAGTTAACCACAATGAATATTGCTTTCAAATTACTCTAATTTATCTGAAGCCTTTAACTTAGAATATCATGAACTTGAAAATAAGCTGTACAAGTTCAAGCGGCTACAGTGGCAGTGCTTCCATATGGAGGCTTCTCTCAACTTGAATATAGCACCAAGAGGGCTTATTGTCCTCGCAATGCCCAGTTATGGATCAACTTACCCGGAATTGCTCAGGCGTTGGTAACTACTCAACCTTGAGTGTAGTGCAAAATATATGAGGCTTCTAATAGAGTTTTTTCAACCTGACGAAAATAAACTATCACAAGAAATCATTGATTTACAATCTGCTATTTTTAGTAGATATCCTGATGAAATAATAGGTATTGGAATGGATACTCTCACTAAGAGGTTCTCCAGTTTGATTCTCGGCTGGGGTGCCTTCTGTGTGGAGTCTGCATGTCCTCCCTGTGGTTAAGTGGTTCTCCTCCGGGTGCTCCGGTTTACTCCCAAATCCCAAAGACATGCAGTAGGTGGATTGGACACTCTAAATTGGCCCTAGGCATGAGTACGTGTGTGCCTTCTGTGGAAGGTTGGGCGCCGAGCTGGCAACTTGACACCGTAAAACTCCACTGCCAATCATGAGTGGACAGGTGATCCGCTGTGGCGACCCCTAACCAGAAAAAAAGCCAAAAGAAGAAGAATGGATACTCTCACTGACAGTATTATGGGGTATGATAAGATACTTTCTGCCATCAAAGGCAGAAAGATACAGAGAGATTTTAAAGATTTCCAAGAAGGAAATGTTTTTTCTTGGAATAAAGAGAGGAATGGGAATGAATCGGACTACAATTTACAGCATACTACAGGACGTGGGTGGAGTTCTGGTAACTTAGCAATAGCAGGTCACGCCAACAATGAGTCTTCCACTTATGCGAGGGTGGCGAACAATGCTACTGAAGGTGTGTTATCAGCACCAAGTACTTCAGGTGCTTCCTTGCCTCAGAGGATACATACTGACAAAAATATAGCTACTGAAGGTAGCAGGCATGACATAGAGGATGTAAATGAAGTCATAGTCGGACCGAAATCTTTTTTGGCTCCTTGCAAGAACCCTAGTATGAACGAGCAAGACACAGGGCCAACAGATTCTGTACCAGGATGTTTTTTATTAAAAGAACCTCTTCCAATAAGAGGCAGGTCAAGGAATCGACTGCAAAATCCATGAACACGACGTCTGCACAGCGAAGAGGAAGTAATGAGAGCCTGCAAGAGATACAAACAGGTTTAGTATATAACATTTCCTCTATGACATTGACTGATGTGCAACTTTCTGTCTTAAATAAGGGTCTAACGTTTGTGCCGGCACAAAGAGTGGATTTGACAGAGGTACTCAAAGACCTACGCCTATTTGGCAGTACACTTACTCTAAGAACTTTGTTCAATAATTCTGAGTATAATGTCACTGTTTTTAAAAAACCTAATACTTATATACCGCCCAATAACTCTACAATTGATTTGTTTATTGACATTTGTGATGAACAGCTAAGGGAAAAACTAACAGATAGACATAATATGAACTTTACTAAACTATCAGCCATAGAGACACAAGCCCTATCTAAACTGAAACAAATCACTAGTATTGAAATACGACCAGCAGATAAAGGGGGAGGGATTGTTGTGATTGACAAGGATAAATATATGGAGTGTATGTTGAATCATCTAGGTGACACTAATACATATGCTACACTATCTGCACAAACTTTGAAAGGTGTCATTGATAAAGTACAGTTTTTAATATTTGATTTATTAATAACTGGTATCTTCTCAGAACAGTTATTTGAGTACTTTAAAGTTGAACATCCTGTTGTACCCATAGTCTATGGTCTTCCTAAGGTACATAAGAATATTTTAAATCCTCCAATGAGACCGATAGTTTCAAGTAGAGGCTGGGTAACAGACCCTCTTTCCATTTTTGTTGAAAAAAAACCTGTATATTGTTTTAAATGAGTGTCATACTATATTGAAAGACACTAAGAGTTTCTTGAATGAGTTGAAAGAGTATACGGAAGTCATGAAGGGCCCTTGTTTCTTTGTCATTTTAGATGTAGAGTCTCTCTTCACTGTTATCCCCAATGAATGGGATATCGACAATGTGAGGGAACTATTGTGTAGGAACAATGTGACGACCAACAAAGTGAACCTTATATGTACATTGTTTGAGATTATCCTTGAACACAATGTTTTTATTTTTGGGAATGACTATTACATACAGAAAATTGGTGTGGCTATGGGCACAGCCTGTGCCAATAGCTATGCCAATTTATCTTTGGCTAACTGTGAGATCCATCATGTGCTTTCCAACAATATGTATTGTAATTGCATTAAATGGTATAAGCATTTTGTGGATGATATTTTTTTGCTATGGCAAGGCACATTGCATCAATTGAATGATTTTTTTGTTTATCTGAATCAGCTTAATAATTTTTTAAGATTCACATACAAATACTCAGTGGTGGAGATAGACTTTTTAGATGTTAAAGTAATTAAAGATGACCTATGTACTGTGTCCACTGCTATGTATAGGAAAAAAGTCAGAAAAAATAATATTCTTCATCACAGCAGCATGCACCCTAAACATACTAAGTTGATTGTTCTTAGAGTACAGATTTTTCGTGTCATGCGATTGCATAATGATGACAGTAGACTAACAGAGGCCCTACTAACCCTCAAACAAGAATTTATAGAGAGAGAGGCTATAATCATAGTATATTTGACTCACAGATTGCTGAAGCCTGGCGTGAAAGGAAAAGGGAGATGTAAACCTTATTATTTTTTGAATGACTCCCCTGGTGATGTAACCATAGATGTACCTGCTACAATCAGTCCCATGATTACAGGAGGTAATGATACTACGGGTAAGATGAGGATGCCTTTGACTTATGCGAGTGACATTCACATAGTCTGTGATGTTATTAGGAATAATTGGGACATTATTTCCACAGTACAGGAATTAAAAGGAGTAATAGAAGAGCAACCCAACTTTGCATTTAGGAACAATAGGTCACTTAAGAAGCAACTATGTTACAGATTTATTTCCATGCCTCTACAGATTTTACCAGAGAGAACTGACACATATATCTTAGCTTGTACTCATATACATATAGGTGGACAATTTATGCATCTGTCACTAGGGTTTAGGATTGAAAGTGCTTTCTATGCCGATTGCCAAACAAAAAATGTAGTCTATTTTTGTTACTGAACCACATGTCCTGCATTTTATGTAGGTAAGACCAATAGACTATTTAAAGATAGGATATTGGAACACCTAAGAGATAGAAAACCTTGTAAAAGGCCAAAACGGAACACTATAAGAGCAGACTTGAATAAAACAGCTTTTATTATACGAGTAAAAGTGAGCGCTTTCGGCAAAATAAATATTAAGCCTTCATCAGACAAACAGCAAGATGTTGAAATAGGACTTATTTAAACAAATGATGTCATTGCATTGTCCAATCCGAGAAGGTTGCATTATTTAATTAAATATTACCATGGCAACCTTAAAAAAGTAATGCTTGTAAAGTCATTGTTAGATAAAGCACTATATATACAGTTAGTGGTTTCATAAAAGTCTGATACCCAGTTAGATGTACTTAACAAAATGAAGCACATACATATTTGTATGTTTAACTATTAACAAGTACTTAGACATGTTAGTATTAAAACAATGATGTTCTCATAGGCATCAATCACTAACGCATCTGAAAAAACATAATATAATAATATAAGACAAGTTGCGTAGTAATAGCGAGCTTTCCCGCTAATTGATCAACAGAACCTGTAACCTCTTGCACTCCTAAACCTGACTGCTTGTTGACTGACACGTATCAAAAATAAATAATGTCAGTCAATTTGAAATTATTTTTTGTCTTTTATTTTTTATATTTCATATTTATATAATAAAATAAAATAAAATAATACCTACTGGTTTTATACCTGTCTTTAATTCAATTTAAACTAAATAAAAACAATACTAGTTGCATCATAGTAAAATGAACTGTTTTACCGGAAAATGTGTTTATGCCTAAGGTATCTGTTAAATTTTATAAATCACCAAGCTACCTGTTGTAAGAAAGCCACTTCAGAACACATTTTATGGAGAGTGCTTCGTTTATACCCGGCGTAACGTGCGCTCTAGTACGTATTTGCCATAGCAATTCATCAATTTCAAGATGAATTTGCCATGGTCCTCCTCTTGTATCAGGATTTCTTTGTTGTAGAATAACAAAGCAAAACTCATGATCACTATTTTCCATAATGTGCCTTGCTAAGGCATTTGTGACATCCTTCTTTGCAATAGCATACTGGTGCTCATAAATTCTGGTCTTTAACTTACGCTCGGTCTTGCCAATGTAAAATGCTTTGCAAAGATTACACAAAGCCGCATATGTGACAATTTTAGTTTCACAGTTAAAGTGATAATTCACTTTGTATTCCTTGCCGTTAATACAAAAGTGGTTCCCAACTTTAATGTGCTTGCATTGTGCACATGAACCACACTTAAACATACCCTTTGGTCTATTTGAATGTTGCTTATTTTTGGACCTCTCTAATATAGTTTTAAGATTGTCCCCTCTCCTGTAAGTTATTTTAGGCCTATCATCTAAAAGAGCGACTAAATTTCTATCATTTTTTTATAATGTCCCAATTCTTATTAATAATTTCTTTTATTTTCTTGTAGTCTAATGAAAATGTATACAAGAAGCTAGTACTATAGTTGTCCTTAGCATGCACTTTAGCCATAACACCTCCACTTGTACAGGAACTATCTTGATAAACATTAGGACTATTATTGCTATCCTGACCGGGTAATAAAGGGAAAAAATGACCTTCGTCTCTTTTACGAGACACTTCTGTTATAATACTTGAAATCAGAGCAGCAGGGTATCCTCTTGATTTAAACATATTCATTAACTTTTTACATTCTGTTTCAAAATCTTG
Source organism: Protopterus annectens (assembly GCF_019279795.1). Lineage (NCBI taxonomy): Eukaryota > Metazoa > Chordata > Ceratodontiformes > Protopteridae > Protopterus > Protopterus annectens. The sequence continues at coordinate 770,867,076 of NC_056741.1, read as the reverse complement.
GGCGTCTGTCACCATACGTGCAGCCCTAACAACCTGACCTTTGATGACGGCTCATTTTTGGTGGTATGGCTGGTTGCTTGAAAAATGCAACAACAAATTTGAATAGGTGGGCTTCCTATAGATTAAACTTTTGAGTCTATGATTTATTTTATCATTAACAAGGAGTATGTCAAGATAATTAATCTCGGTGAGTCCTATGTTAAACGTAAACTCCAAGAAGTTCGTCAATTTAGTAATCCTATCCACAAATAAAGGAATAATTTCCCTTTCACCCATCCAAATACAAAATATATCATCCTGGTACCGTGTGTACCAGGTAACATACTTTAAAAACCACTCATCTTTGAACAAAAGAGTAGACTCCCAATATGCCATAACGGCATTTGCAAAAGTGCCGCCACAGGGGGAGCCCATTGATACACCTGATGTTTGTAAATAAAACTGATTCTCAAACACAAAAAAGTTGTTAGTTAATACGAGCTCCAACAAAGTCTCCACCAAATAAATGGTATCATCTTTGACATTTTTAGCTAACATGTATTCCCTCACCCAAGTAAGTCCTGTTGTTTGAGGTATGACCGTGTACAAATCTTTGACATCTATGGTCAGAAATATAGCTTCAGGAACATACTTTTGTTTACTAATATTCTCTAGAAAGGACCAAGAATCTTTACATATGTGAACTTCGCTTTCTATGAGAGGTTTTATGACACTGTCCACATATTTAGCGCAAGCGTAAGTAATAGACCCCCTTCCATCGGCTATGGGTCTAAAAGGGGGTGCTTGTAAACGTTTGTGCAGTTTAGGTGTCCCAAAAAAGCTGGAATTCTTGGTGCTGCCATAGTCAGATACCTATGTACATCTAAATCTATGTACCCTTCCAAGAACAAATCCTGCAAGATGTTATTAATCTTTTTATATGCAACATGTATTTCGTTCAAAGAGACAGGTTCGTAAGCCGCTGTTTCTAAGTGCTCTGTCATATACTCTACATACTTACAATGGTCCATAAATACCACTCCCCCACCTTTGTCGGGTTTCATGACCCTTATGTTGCAATCTTTTAATAAATGTATGAAATCCCATTCCAGTGCTGAAACATTACTAGAATGTCTTAGATCCCCATACATTACTTGATTTTTGATTGCCCACAAATCCATCTCACATACTTTTTCAAAGGTGTTTAAAATAGGGTGTAGGGGTGGATTATATGAACTAGAAACTCTTAGAATGTTAGATATAGCAGTGTTGTTACCCATTAGTGAATTTAAATTCAGTTTACGTATGAATACCTTCAGATCTATGATAGTTTTTCCTATATCCATTAGGCGTCCAGGAACAAAAGTAAAGTCCTTAGACAGGAAATCTACCATATCTTGCTTAATGTCCAAAGTAGTATAATTATAAACAGTAAAGTCACAAGTAGTACCCTTAAATAATCTTGGTTGTAAACCAAAATTACAAATGTCTATCATCTCCTGCAGCCTCTCCTCTTGTTCCTCGTGTTGTTCTGTGATTGGACTCGGGGACGATTGTTGCCCTGGGAATTGTTGACCACACGAAAATCCTGATTGGCCTGCTGGTTAGAACCCTCTACTGGAGGATAATTGTTGTCTCGAACCACCGCTTCTGGAGTGTTCATTTGATTGTGTACATTACTGTTATTGTTATTGAGCCTAGGGCTCCTTTTTGGAGCTTGTCTTTGTTCGCTAGGCTCATTAGAAATGCTGTTAATATATGGTTGAATGGCCTCATTATTCTGTAGGCCATGTACCATATTATCATTAGGGACAGTTTGTACTTTCTGTACTGGCCTTGGATAGGCATTTCTGTTCGAATAGTCATTTATGTCCCTAGACATTTTCTTTTTCTTATTAAACAGCAGTTTATTCATACTAGCTTCAATGCTGGTATATATCCGGCAGTATTCGTACTTGTAACGAAAAAAGTCACTATCAGATTTAATTTCATTTTCTAATACCTTCAATTCAATTGTCAAATTATGAATGTCCTTAGTATAAAAAGCTATAAGGGCTTGTAAAAACTCAATCCCCTGTCTATCAAATAAATCGATTAATTCCTGATAGAAGGGAGAGTTTTCAGTCAAGCCAGCGGGAAACCGCCACTGGAAGCCTTTTGGTATTATTTTATTTCTTATACACTCAGTTAAATATGACACTTCAAGCTGTAATTTTCTACATTTATATAACTTGGAATCAAATAAATCAATTTTACTATTTAAACTGTTGTTCTCACCGTTCAATACTGTCACTGGTGCCATATTTGAGTGTTGTTGTTGACTGAAAAAATTGATATTGTCCAAAAAGTTTTTCATCACAGGAACCCCTTCGTTAATTGATAATCCATTATGGTCCCCACGCATTGTAGAACCCAAATGCGTGCTTCCTTCTTGTGGGTTAGTTAAAACAGGTGTACCAAACGAACCCGATCAACAGTAGGTTCTGAAATACTAATAAAAGGTGTAGGAGCGTTCAGTCCGTTAGGAGATACAGGAGAACGTTGCCCATTTGGTAACGATACTTCATCTGTTGCTGCATTAAGACTTTCAGTCATATTAGAACCAACATTCGTTGCTAAACAAGGAGTAGAAATAGCCTCTACCTTCTGAGTGAGCGCATCGACTCTAGCCAACAAAACTTCAATAAGTGCCGTTAAATTCCCTGGTGAATTTACGGCTGTTCGGTTGCCAACATCTTGCTGAGAAAACAAAGTCGGGGAAGCTTCTCCGGTTCCGTCTGCCATCCAAAAACCACAAACAAGCACAATAAATACGAACTAGAAAATCTTGTATAAGAAATTATTAATAAGAATTGGGACATTATAAAAAATGATAGAAATTTAGTCGCTCTTTTAGGTGATAGGCCTAAAATAACTTAAAGGAGAGGGGACAATCTTAAAACTATATTAGAGAGGTCCAAGAATAAGCAACATTCAAATAGACCAAAGGGTATGTTTAAGTGTGGTTCATGTGCACAATGCAAGCACATTAAAGTTGGGAACCACTTTTGTATTAACGGCAAGGAATACAAAGTGAATTATCACTTTAACTGTGAAACTAAAATTGTCACATATGTGGCTTTGTGTAATCTTTGCAAAGCATTTTACATCGGCAAGACCGAGCGTAAGTTAAAGACCAGAATTTATGAGCACCAGTATGCTATTGCAAAGAAGGATGTCACAAATGCCTTAGCAAGGCACATTATGGAAAATAGTGATCATGAGTTTTGCTTTGTTATTCTACAACAAAGAAATCCTGATACAAGAGGAGGACCATGGCAAATTCGTCTTGAAATTGACGAATTGCTATGGCAAATACGTACTAGAGCGCACGTTACGCCGGGTATAAACGAAGCACTCTCCATAAAATGTGTTCTGAAGTGGCTTTCTTACAACAGGTAGCTTGGTGATTTATAAAATTTAACAGATACCTTAGGCATAAACACATTTTCCGGTAAAACAGTTCATTTTACTATGATGCAACTAGTATTGTTTTTATTTAGTTTAAATTGAATTAAAGACAGGTATAAAACCAGTAGGTATTATTTTATTTTATTTTATTATATAAATATGAAATATAAAGAATAAAAGACAAAAAATAATTTCAAATTGACTGACATTATTTATTTTTGATACGTGTCAGTCAACAAGCAGTCAGGTTTAGGAGCGCAGGAGGTTACAGGTTCTGTTGATCAAATAGCGGGAAAGCCCGCTATTACTACGCAAATTGTCTTATATTATTATATTATGTTTTTTCAGATGCGTTAGTGATTGATGCCTATGAGAACGTCATTGTTTTAATACTAACATGTCTAAGTACTTGTTAATAGTTAAACATACAAATATGTATGTGTTTCATTTTGTTAAGTACATCTAACTGGGTATCAGACTTTTATGAAACCACTAACTGTATATATAGTGCTGTATCTAACAATGACTTTACAAGCATTACTTTTTTAAGGTTGCCATGGTAATATTTAATTAAATAATGCAACCTTCTCGGATTGGACAATGCAATGACATCATTTGTTTAAATAAGTCCTATTTCAACATCTTGCTGTTTGTCTGATGAAGGCTTAATATTTATTTTGCCGAAAGCGCTCACTTTTACTCATATAATAAAAGCTGTTTTATTCAAGTCTGCTCTTATAGTGTTCCGTTTTGGCCTTTTACAAGGTTTTCTAACACCTAAGAGATATTAAGAATGGCAAAGAAACCAGTGCTTTAGCTATGTATGTAGCTAAAGAAGGACCAAGACATAACTTTAAGTTTTTGGTGTTAGAAATTATGCATAGTACTATGAGAGGAGGTGATCTGGTAAATAGAACTGAATCAAATGAACAGAAATGGATTATAAGGTTTCAGGCAGACAAACCACCTGGCCTGAATAGTAAAGTTTCTTTGAAGCCGTTTCTCAGGGCTAGAGCTCTTAAACATTGATTTTTATTAATGAATTATTTCTGTTATTGTAATGTCAGATAGTGTATGTACTTTTTAGCGATTCTACTAATTTATTAAATAATTTATTGAATGATTTATTATATATTTACATTTTTTATTAATAATTTGTTGCTATAATGCCACTGAATTTTAGCTTAATTCTTATCTATGCTGCTATTACTATTTTAATGTATTAACACTGTACATTAAGAGCCAGTTTTTTAGTGTGTTAAAGCATTTTAGAGGTTAAGTATGCAATTAAGTTATCAGCCTATTTGATTGGCTTATTTGAATGTATATAAGCAAGTTTCTAATGTCATTTCTTATTCTAGTCTGATGAAGCGGATGGTATCCGTGAAAGCGCTTACTTGTTTTCCTTGGAATAAATTATCTTGTGACTTTTATTTAGCCGTGTGGAATCAGTGTGTTTTTACCTAATCTGCCTTACTTATCACATTATTTGGTTCCCTAGTCAGTTTTAGAAGCCTTTGTTTTTTGCATTTTTCTGATGTTCTTCGTGTTTCACTGATGCAGTCATCACATTTGGGTTATCTGCTTGCACTAGCCCTCAATCGGCCTGATTAACAAAGTCTTGGGTCCTGCGTTGGTTGCTGTCCCTTATAACATGACGTCAGGTCATCAGGGGTATAAAACATGCAGCCAATGCCATTACCACAGTCTTTCTTGCCATGCGGTGCCCGAAGCAGAAGCAGTTCGCAAGTGCCGGTCAGCCGACTCCTGAAATTTTCGTTTTCGATTTTCAGAACTGAAGTCTTCATCTAAAAGCTAAGTACCCCATTGGGGAAACTTTTTCTTGCTCTAAACGATGTCAGTAAAAGTAAATAATTGCATTACTTGTGGAAAGTAAATACCTCATAAAGATTTTCATTCGTATTGTATTCCTTGCCTAGGCCCTGACCACGACATACCTCGCTTTTGGTTTTGTGCCTTATTTAAACCACGAACTATCCATCGTCGATATATTTTCACTTCTAAATATTTTGGTGCTCGGTTCAATTATCCTGATATGTCTTCGGTAAGCCATCCGACTACTGACATTCTGAAAAAATGCAAAGATAAAGACAGAGACAGGCCGCCTAGGTCCAAAGCTGCTGACGACTCTTCTCCAAAGCCAGTCACCAGTTCGCCGGTACTCAGTGAGGTGCTTTCTCAGCCCCTGATACCCGCTACTTCAGATTCGCAGGCCTCTACTAAGACCCATTCAGAGTCCAGAATGCAGAGAGATGCTTCAACTGTGGAACCTTCGGATGTCTCTACCTTGGATGGGTCTGGAGCCGCTGTGCAGGCTCAGCTTCTGAGGGTCAGGCCTACTAACTTGCGTATTAAACCAATGCCATCTTCTTCTTCAAGGCCTAAAACTCGAACCATGCCTAGAAAACTTTCACAGGGACCCAAGGGGCATTAAAGCTACTACTGCCAAAAATCCTACCCCCATCTGATAGAGACTCCAGGGCGCTGAATAGATGGGGTAAGAAGGTATATACTTCTGCAACTTTGGCCATTAGGGCCTTAAACTGCCAGTTTCATATGTTAAAGTATCAGCAGCATATTATTGGATTGCTTAAAAAGAAAATGATGTTGATTCCTGATTGTGCTGAAAATAAGGATTTACTGCATTCAGTTGAACAAGTTGGAAAACATACTTTGCAATGTGGTTTTGATTCACTAGAGGCATAACTTGCAGGGCTGCTGTAACTGGGTCTGTACTTAGAAGGCATGCTTGGCTTAAGGAGCAATCCTTGCCAGAACATGTTAAATCGAAATTATTGGATGCTCCCTTAAACCAGGACCGCCTGTTTGGCAACAAGACAGAAGAAGTTCTTAAAAAGATGGAGGAAAAAGCTAGATCTATGCAAACTATTAAAGATTTTTTACAAGTACAATGCCCAAGGTTTAGTAGGCATTGGCCTTCAAGAATTGATCCTTTTCTGCCTCATCCAGACCTTCTCAGTCCAAACCCAGACCCAGTAGAGCTCCCAGGCTTCAGTCCCAGGGTACGCACAGGACTAAGCAGTGGGGGGCCTCCACTTCTAAATCAATCAGGGAGTAATAAAACTCCCCCCATATGGTAAACTGTCTCAATTACTTCTTTTCAAAACTTCCAAACACTTCTCAACTGACTGCCCCTTTGGGGGGAAAGATTGCTCTTCATGCAAAGAACCGGGAACTCATTACCCAGGACAAATGGGTTTCAAATATAGTGTCCCAAGAATACAGATTTCACTTCCACATGTTACCAACACCAAGCGGATGGCCAGATCTACCCCCCAAATCAGTGAGCAGAGGCCCAAAAACAAGTACTTTCTCTCTTAAGCATGAGGGCTATTCAATTGGTACCAGAAGAGGAAAAGGGACAAGGTTTCTACTCGAGACTATTCCTGGTACCCAAAAAAGACAGTTCATGGCATCCTATCCTGGACCTGTCTACTCTAAACACCTTTTTGGTGATTCCAAAATTCAAGATGCTGACTCTTCACCAGTTGCTCCCTATGCGCTAGGCAAAGGCACCTGGTTGGCAACACTAGATTTAAAGGAAGCATACCTGCACATCCCGATCAGGGAGTCTTGCAGAAGATACCTACACTTTAAAGCAGGCTACACGCACCATCAGTTCTCTGCACTGCCCTTTGGCTTATCTACTGCACCCAGGGTATTCACAAAGTGCCTAGCTCCAGTCATTGCATTTTGCAGGCAAAGAAATATTCAAATATACCCATACCTGGATGATTGTCTAATTCAGGCAGAAAGCCAGGACATACTTTTGAATCATCTGGCCTTTGTACAAAGGGTGCTAACTTGTCTGGGGTACACCATAAATGAAAAGAAATCACACCTGGTACCCTGTCAACAAATTATATTCCTGGGAGCAAGCTTGAATACAACTTCCCAGATGGCTTTCCTCACACCAGAGAAACAAATTCATTTGACAACCTACTTCAAACAAATGGCCACAAAAACGCTGCTATCTGCAAGGCAAATACTACAAGCCTTGGGGTTCATGGCCTCCTGCATTCTTCTAATTCCATATGCAAGACTGCATATGAGGAAACTACAATGGTATCTACAAAGCCTATGGTGTCAACATTTTCAGGATCTAGAAGCAATGATTCCTATCATACCTTGCCTACGCCTAAAGTTTCTTTGGTGGGCAGAGTCCTGACACCAGAACAAGGGACTACCATTCACACTACCCCCTGCCACCCAAACCCTAACAACAGATGCATCAGACTATGCATGGGGGGCTCACCTGGCAGGGAAGTGCATTCAGGGCAAATGGAACCCAAGTCAAATGCACCTGCATATCAATCAAAAAGAAATATTAGCTGTACAAAATGCTCTGACAGGCTTCAAGGACCACATTCTTCCAGGACGATTAATGGTAAAGACAGACAACACCACTGTTACGTGGTACATAAACAAGCAGGGGGGTACACATTCTTATCTGCTGTGCAGACTAGCCATGGCATTGTGGAACACAGCCCTGAGCTACCAAGTGCATCTACAAGCTCATTTCCTGCCAGGAAAACTAAATACACTGGCAGACAAACAAAGCAGAAACCTCATGGACCCACACGAGTGGAAACTGGAACCAAAGATTTTCAACATGTTGACAAGCAAACCTCCCCCCAGAATTATCAATTGGACAAATTTTGCACAAGGACTCCCCACAAACAAGCTTGGAAAGTGGATGCTCTGTCCTTCAGCTGGATAAACCTGTCAGTTTATGCCTTCCCTCCTCTGCCTCTGCTCTCCAAAGTACTACTAAAGATCAAACAAGACAAACCAAGGATGATTTTGATTGCATCAGACTGGCCACGCCAACACTGGTACCCCCTCTTGTGCAGTGTATCACTGTTGGCCCCATGACTCCTACCCTATTGTCTCAGCAGGAGAACCTGATTCTGCACCCTCAGCTTCAAACGCTGAACCTAGCAGCCTGGCTAATTACCTAATCTTTCCATTACCATCCCTCAGTAAACCAGTGATGGATATCATTTTAGAGGCAAGGAAGCCTAGTACTAGAAAATCTTATGCTGAAAAATGGAAAAGATTCCATGCCTGGAACCAATCTCAAGGGATGAGCACAGCAGTGCCCAGTTTACCTCAGAATTTACAATACTTAACTGAGATACTTCATAAGGGCCTGTCTTTCTCCTCCATCAAGATTCATGCCTCAGTCATTTCAGCTCATTATAACACAGAACTTCCCCTCTTCTATCATCCACTGCTCAAGCAGTTCCTCAGAGGGGCCAAAAATCTACGATTACCCAGGAGACCTCCAACTCTAGCCTGAGACTTTAACTTTGTATTGGAGAAACTCAATCTTCCTCCTTTTGAGCTGGCTGCTACTGCAGACTTAAAATTCCTTTCTTGGAAAACAGCTTTCCTTTTAGCAATCACCTCAGCAAGAAGGGTATCTGAATTACAGGCCCTCATGGCAGTGGAGCCTTTCATCATCTTTCATGCGGACAGGGTGTCCTTCAGGACCAATCCCTCCTTCATGCCCAAGATGATATCCAGTGTGGCCCTTAATCAGTCCGTCCATTTGCCAACCTTCTTTCCTAATCCACAGAACAAAGGGGAATGGATACTGCACTCCTTAGATGTGTACAGACAACTTACATTCTACTTGCACAGGACTAAACCTCAAAGGAAATCTGACCAACTGCTGGTGGCATTTGCTACAGGGGCAGATGGGAAGGCTATTTCAAAGCAAACCATTTCCAAATGGATAGGCCATTGTATTCATTTCTGCTACAAGCACCATGGAAAACCTACCCCACAGGGGATTAGACCCCACTCAACCAGGGCTGCATCTACCTCTACAGCCTTTCTCAGAGGCGTCCCTACCAGGGACATCCTAGAAGCTGCTACCTGGAGTTCTGTACATACTTTTACCAAGCATTACCATCTGCCAATTTTCTCTAAATCCAGAGCTGGCTTTGCCACTGCAGTCTTGCAGGGCCTTATAGCTGGGCCTAATGCTATCTAAATTCCTCCTCCCATCCTTAGCTTTGGGAATCTAGCCAAATGTGATGACTGCAACAGAGAAACCATGAACATAGTACAGTTGTGTACAGTTACCATAAATGTAGATGTTAGAGTGTATTCACTGTTGCAGTCCTGGTTACCCTCCCTCCAGCCCCCTTAATTCTTTTGGCTATACATCTACTCTCCTTTACTATGCTCTAAAGCTTTTTGGTGTATTTGCTTTTTTGTTGGATGTATAACCTTGTATATTTATAGATTTAATTGCTTCCTATTAGGGGGGCACCTGATATCTGGGGCAAGAAAAACTGATGTAATGGCGTCGGCTGCATGTTTTATACCCCTGACAACCTGACGTCATGGAAGAACGGACAGCAACTGACGCAGGACTCAAGACTTTGTTAATCAGGCTGACTGAGTGCTACTACAAGCAGATAACCCAAATGTGATGACTGCAACAGTGAATACACTAGAACATCTATATTTATGGTAAGTGTACACAACTGTACTTTGTGCCTTCTTGTTCAGGACCCCATACCTCCTTGAGATTTACCTTTTTTGCTGCAGGCCCTCCTTTTGAGCCTTCTGATATCTCATATTTGAAGATTTTATCTTGGAAGATGTTCCTAATGGCTGTTACTTCTGCCAGGGATGTGTTAGAACTACAGGCTGTTTCTACTATTTACCCATATCTGGATTTCCATAAAGAGAAGGTGTCCCTTCCCAAAACCCTTCTTTTCTTCCAGAGGTAGCCTGAACCTCTCTAGTCATCTTGCAGTATTTTTCCCAATTTTTCCAACAAGGGTGAATACTTGTTACATTGTCTGAATGTGCTTAGACTACTGAGATTCTATTTGGACAGGACTAAGTCTTTCAGAAAGTCTTACCAGTTATTTTTCAAAGTCTAGTTTGGGTAAACCTGTTTCTAAAGTTATGCTATTCAAGTGGCTGTCAGACTGTATTTCCTTTGTGTATACTTTGAAAGGTAAGACTTGCATTGCAAACCAAAAGGTCATTCCACCTGTGCTATGGCTACTTCCCCACAGCTTTTTTCTCCACAGAGTCTTTAAACTATATATGTGTGGCTGTTACTTGGTAGGTCCTCAGATACTTGTCTCACTCCTAGGTCAGGGTTTCATTTGGTTCTACTGTCTTCACAATATACTTCCTTAGAACCTTCCAGGAGTGTTATATGACTGGGGACACTGTCCCACAAGCTGAAGCCAGATGGGAAAGTCATCTGATACGAAAGTTATATCCTTACATTAAAGGCAGATTCATGTCTTTCTCCATCTGGTTCAGTTTTTCCTCCCTATTGCCCCCACCTTTATGGAGAGCCCTTTGTCATAAGATTGAGTGGAAGAGGTTATTTGTCCCTTTTTGTTAGGGTCTTTAGTTCTCCTTTGATTAGGTTGGTGCCTTACATAGGTTAGACAGAGAGGGGCAAACTCGATCTGAGGTATTTTTGGGGGAGTGAGGGATTGTAGGCAGACCCTGATAAGCTGAAGTCTTGAATGAACGGTCAGCCTCAGATCCATTAACCTGCAGGTTGAACCACATGGAGAAAGACAACAGATCTATCATTATGGTAAGTATACAACTTTGTTTTCATTTTATCCCACTCATTCTTCTGAAGAAATTTCTATCTTCCCAAATAAGTCGTGAATAATTTCCACTACTTATTCCTTAAATTCCTCGTTTTTTTTTTTTTTTAACAGGTAGGTGGGAAAGTGCCAGTGTCTCAGTTTTACTTCAATACCCTGCATTTTTTTATCTTAGTTTTTATTGGTGCCTGATCTGAAATACTTATTGGATGTATGTTGAGTTTATTAATTAAATGAAAATATTCCGGTGAAATATATTTTCTATCCATTCTAGGCCAGTTATTGTACCATTGGGAATACTATATAAATTCGTGTCTTCCTTACCAAGCATTTTCATAAATTTCTTCAGACACCTACCCTCTTTTGCTACATTTTCCTTTCTAGGTCCCCCTGATATATCCTCACAGTTGCAAATCAAGTTATAATCCCTATAAAAGCTGATTACTTCTCCCAAATTTTTAAAGCTCTGTAATACCATTTTTTGTGGAATATAAACCCAAGCCAGTGTTAAGTCTCCTCCCTTGCCAGTAGTCCCTTACTACCACAAATGTACCATTATTGTCTTTCTCCCTCTGCTATCAGTATTGGAGCCCCTCTAGCAATCTATATTATTATTCCCCTTTTTCTTTGTCCCCTGATATTTTACTGAATATCCATCCTAAAACCTTTTCTTTGTCAAATTCACATGCTCGTTTCTTTCCACATGTGTCTCTTGTAGCATTGAAATTTGCACTTTGCATTTCTTAATGTAATTACTTTTTTTTTTCATCTATAATGTGTGGAGTCTGCATGTCCTCCTTGCAGTCGAGTGACGTTTAAAGACATGCAGGCAGGTGCATGCGTGAATGGGTGTGCCTTCTTGAAGGTTATGCATCGGGCTGGCAACTCGGCACCATAAAAATCCACTGCCAGTCATTAGAGGACCGGAGTTCCGCTGTGGCGACCCCTAACCAGGAAAAGCTGAATGACATGTAAGGCCGTTTATATTCTACGATACTAAGGATAGAGTAACCATTATGATAAAAAGCAATTGCTCACAATTATTATCCATGACAGTTTTTTGTGTGTGCGTGTGTGTTTCGTAATGTTTGTCACGCTGGTATTTTGATAATATCTCCATTTGAACCTGTCATATATTTCAAGACTATTTGATTTAATGAAAACCCTAACAAAATACATTTTTAGAGCACCCCATCCCCTATTTACTTAGAATACACACAACTATGTACATTTTTGACAAATAATGCTTAACCATCCTTCCTTCTCAAAAGCAAACTTCACACTTCTCAAAACCGAGGTGGAATCCTTCAAAGCCCCTGGGCCAATGGAAAATATGTCCCAAACTGCAGAATCCTTTACAAACGCATTCTATGGACACCTACAGAAATGCATGGATCATGCTATCCCAAATAAAACCAAGACTCACTCCTCCAAAGGCAGGAGACCTGCCTGGTGGACCCCAGCCATAAATGAGCTATACAACAGGAGGAGGAAGCTACTACATGATAGAGCAAAATCCCAAAAAGGGAAGGCATCTCTGATCAGTACTAGCAAGAAACTACGATCCCTCATAAAACATCTAAGGCCGGCCTTGAAAGAAAAATTGCACAAGACACTAAAGATAATCACAAGGCCTTCTTTAGTTATGTCAGGAACCTGGGTGGCAACTCCCAGATATGCTCTGAGTTAGTGCAAAATGACAAAAAATACACTGAATCCACAGACATTGCCAACATCCTGGCAGACAGGTTCAGTGCAAACTTCTCCCCCCTTTCCCCCCCAAAAGAGCAAATGTAGTAGTTTTTTTAAGGATCATAGAGTCCTGCTATTGAGGTGGGTTTGTACTAGGTCTTGTAGGGATGGACATTTGTCGGGCAGGTAAACTATGGTAGGTTGGTTTTAGGGTTAGTAGGTTGGGCAGCTCTAGCCATTTGAGTTGTTTCAGAGCAAGACAATGATGGCTTCTGTGGGGCAGACTAATGGCAAATCTGGCTATCTTATGGTAGCATGATTCAAGTTTGCTTAAGTTTGATTTTTTGAGGTTAGTAAATATAGGGAAGGCATAGAATAAAATGGATAGTAGATAGGTCCTGGCAATAGCTTGTCTGTAAGAGTTTAAGGAATGTTTTATTCTGTAAAGGGAACCTAATTTAATGTGGGAATTTTTGATTGCATGAGATATGTTTGTCAAATTTTAACTTATCTAGAATGATACCTAATAGCTTGGTTTCTGAGGTGGGTTTGATTTAGAGTGTGATTAGGTTAAGTGATTGTAAAGTCATGGTGGGAGGAGTTTGTTTTGTGACATTGGTTAGGGAACAGCATTAGTTTGGTTTTGTTGGGATTAAGGATGAGCTGGAATTTTTCTAAAAAAGACGATGGCAGTAAAAGATTTTTTAGTATTATCTTGTAGTTGTATTAGGGTAGGTGTGGTGCAGATGACAGTGGATTCCATCTGCATATTGTATGATGGAAGCAAGGTTAGTAGCTTTGTGTAGGTTATTGGTCAGAACTGTGAAGAGCAGAGGCCCAAGAACTGACCCTTGTGGAACACCTACTGTAATGGAAGTGGGGAGGAGAGGTCATCTTGCCATTTGACTGATTGATAGCAGTCAAATACATAATTTTGGAAACAAATGCATGTTTTTAGCCATGTCAAGTGACCCAAGTTCATGTAGGAGTTCATGGGGCACGGTGTCAAATGCTTTTGACGTGTTGAGAAATACTGAGGCAACCATTTGGCCATTGTTTTTTAGCTGGTTGACAGTACTGGTAAATTTGAGGAGTGCCATGGTGGTACTATGGCCTGGTCAAAATCCATGTTGTGTGTGGGAAAGGAGATTATTAGATAGTAGGTGTTGTATCAGTTGAAAGTGGACACACTTTTCTAAGATTTTAGAAAGAGGGGATAGTATAGATATTGGCCTATAGTTAGATAGTTCTAGAGAGGAGCCTCTTTTGTGGAGTGGGATTATGTAGGAGGTTTTCCAAATTTTAGGTACATACTGCTCAGTGATAGATCTATTGATCAGTATTGGAACTGGGTAGCAGATGACATCAGCTGCTAATTTCAGGTAGTCATTTCGCAGTTTATTGGTGGCAAGGGTTGTGGTTTTCAGTTGGCTTAATTTGTGTGAATGTATTTAAGAGAGAGTGAGTTAGGTGAGTCAGTAGTAGGGAAGGTGATTTCTTGCAGGCTATTTTTGTTTTTTTATGAGCGAGAGGATGGAGTTTATGAAAAATGAGTTAAAGTGGGATGCTATGCTTTCTTCTGTGTTTTTGATGTTCGGGAATGGGGTGGGTGTGTGGCCTGGATGGATAAGCTGATTGATGGAAGCCCATAATTTTTGTGGTTGTTTTGATGCTTGAGCTGAATGTTTGTATAGAACAGTTTATCAGCTCTGATTTTCTTTTTGCAGACATTTATTAGGTGGCGGTAGTTCATAGGTAGGTGTAGGTACTAGGCTATTGGCCCTAGGGCCTATATAAGCCTAGCCAAAAAGGTAACCTGGTTTTCGCCACCCAAGAAAATTATTTTCCTGTGCCCCTGTCGAGCAGAGCCACAGAAGTGATCCTCGGGGTGTATTTCCTATTTCCCATCCAATCATCAAGATTTTTCTTGAAGACTGCTAATGAGCTTTGTTTGATATAGATAGGTAGTTTATTCCAGATTATGGGAAGTCTCTGGGACAAGAATCTATCCCTCCAGCATGTTCTGTTTATTGTGGTGACAAGGTTTAGGTCCCTAGAGTGTGTAGCTTGGAGGGATTGAGATTTCTTTAAGTGGAGCATGTCCAACAGTCCTGGGTTTGACATAGCTTTGTATGTTAGGCAGATATCACCTCTGAGTAGGTGATATGCAACTGAGTAAAGATGGAGTTTTTTGAGATGGTCTACATAGGGCATCTGTTTGAGGCCGGTAATCCTCTTTGTTAGGTATTTCTGCAGCCTTTCCAGTTGTTGTAGATGTCTTGTGAGGTGCATACCAAAAGGGGCACTGTATTCTATAATGGGTCTAATGAGTGATGAGTAGAGGGGAGCAATGACCTCTTTTTTCCTGGATAAGAAACCTTTTGTGATGAGATGTGCCACATAAAAGGATTTCCTGGCTACTGTGGTGATGTGATTATCAAAGGAGAGACTACTGTCCACCTTTGTCCCAAGGTCTCTCATCACACTTTCGGTGTTAAGTAGACTACCACCTATGTGGTAGTTCATGGATACAGAGTTTTTACCAAAAGGGATGACAATGCACTTTTTGGCATTGAGCTTGAGGCCATGGCTTTTGACACCAGGCATCTGTCAAAGGAAAAATATACTTTAAAAATGATCAATACACGGTAGGTTCTGGTTAAGGCACTTTAATCTTGCAGCAAGGAGACAAAAATGTGCTAATACAGAGTTTGTCTAACTAGAATCAGGAAATGCAGGCATTTTTATACATTTTCTAATAAGACATTGCCTACCAAGCTGACGTAGTGAATCACAAGTTTTAACATCATCATTACATAGTAGTTGTTTTCATGATTTTCTGCTTGTACTATCAATTTTTGTGAGAAACTTCCTAAGGAAAAAAACGTGGCCTTGTCTACCACCGGTTAGATATATGCAATGTTACCATTCAAGGTACTATGCCTAATTTGAGCACAAAGCAAGTGTATAGATTGCAGTTCATTTCTCTAACAGTCCTTTGTCTATGTTATCTCTAACTTCTGCAGCTGTGCATGTTCTCATACTTCGACCAGAGCTGATTGTTTAAAATCATTACATTACAGAATATGGCATTGTTCATTCATTTCTTCCTGACCTAGCAGATAATCACCTGCTTCTCAAGTACATTTCCAAAAGGCATAAACATGAATATTGCTGTGCTAGCAATTACTAGGTCAGAGGGCATCTTGCAAGTTTCAGAAAGCACACTGCAGTTTCAAAAAGCATCTTTTAGTCTCATATGAAACTCAACTGTATATAAAACAGTGCATATAAAATAGAATGAAAAACATGTTAACTTATTTAGTCTCTAATCAGCATTAAGCACACACATTAATACATATTTTTCTGACATTTCCCCCCTGTTAATACTTTTTAATTCTATTTTCAAAAGAATAAACAGTTTGCTTCTTCTCCTAAACTCTTCCATTCAGGATTTGCAGTTGAGAGTCATTCAGTTTAAACTTATGAAAGTGTTTCACATTCTAATAATTCTTCAATTTCAGTACTTTGATACAAAGTCTCAGATACTGATATATCTATAAATTCTTTGATTAACTTTTTCATGCAGGGAATACCACAACAAATACATGCTCCTAATAGGAGTAATCCCACACAAATGGCAATCAGGATGTTCATTAGGATGGAACCCCACTCCCCAAACAAATTCTGGAAAAAGTCCGTCAGAGGGTTTGGGCCTGGTTTGGTCATGGTCGGCACTTGCTGTATCACCTCAAGGTGGTTGTTTATCTCATGTTGATGATCAGGTATATACGCACAACACTCTTCTTTGATTAAAGCGCACGTACCACCTCTTGCCGCTAGGGTGAAGTCAAGAGCCATACGGTTCTGGAGCACTACAGTTCTCGTAGCATTCAGTTCATCAGTTATCAATTCAAGAGCAGGAAAAAGTTGCATTACTCATTACTTCGAGAAGTTTAGACAGTTTTCGCAGCTCCCAAATTGATTTCACTGCACCATATGCAAGTAATATGCCTGCCCATGATATGACAGCATCACTCAAGTCCATGTGCGTCAGCTTGGTACCCACGGTATGATGGTCTTTCCAGCCTGCCTCGATCCGTCCCACTGGATTTTCAGGCTTCCTGACAGCTTTCTTGGCTACATCTCGGGTATTTTGAATATTTCCCTGAGGCAAGACTGCAGTGTGTCATATGGCCAGAAACAGGTACCCCAAAAAACAACTGCCAGACCAATTCTCAGGTAACCCTTTATATGCTTTCTTACCACACACAAAATAACAATCCTCTACCTTAGTAGTCACTTTGCTACAAAATGGCTGCCCTGCATGAAACATTTTCCTATCTATTACAGACAGTTGCTTAAAAAGTACAGGATTACGTTGCACTTCATCAACAGTCTTATGTATAGACTCAAGAAATGAGTCATAATTCGAATTACAATCTGTATCCATTCTGTTTGCATTGCTATAACATCTGTAATGTACAGTCACATTGCAACTGCTCCAACCCACTTGGATTGTGTCATTCTTATAAAAACATACAATTCCCTTTTGTGCCACAGGCAAATACAGTGCTACCTTATGTGCTTTGATAGCTATGGTGTCATAAACCAAATTTTCCCAGGTCTCATTGACCCCTAGGGGGACTGCAGTCATTAATAACCTCCCGTATGCTGGTGGTATGGCTGTGCAAATCCAGCAATTCGAAACATTAAAAGTCTCAGCATACACATGTGTAATTGCCTGATAAGTATTAAAGTTCGGGTGCCAGTCTATGGTTGGCTCATCACGTTTGATCAGTTCAACTTTTGTGGCTGGGAAAAGGAAAGGCCACAACAAAAAGATCAATGTTATCAGTATAGCCATCAGAATAATTATGCAAGTTTTCTGAGGTTGTTCTGCATCTCTGTTTGCTCTATACCTGGTCATTTTGTTCTCGTTGTACAACAGTAACAAGGTTTTTGTCCAGTTCAAAGTTCTTAACCGGTTTACAGTGTGTCAAATGAATCCAGGACGCTCACTCTGCGATCTTGACCGCAGTGGGTGTCGACAGTAGTACCTGGTATGGCCCTTCCCACTTCGGAGAGCTCCAGTTCTTTTTCTTCGCCACCTTCACCCAGACCCATGTGCCTGGGGCTACTGCTGCTTCTGATGGTCTGGTTTGCTCTTTATCTGAAACAGAATTTAACTGCAAAAGTTTGTTATTAATAAATCGCCTCATATACCCTGCAAGTGAACTGTCAGCCTCCTGCTCTGCAGGCATGAGAGGTTTCCGTTGAGGTGTATAATATGCCCTCCCAAACAGAACTTCAAAAGGAGTTGACCCTTTTGCATTTGGAACAGTTCTCATGCTCAACAGTGCCAGAGGTAAACAGTGCACCCAGTTCTTTTGTGTCTCACTAATCAATTTTCTAAGCTTGTTTTTCAAAACCCCATTATGCCTTTCTACTAATCCTGCAGATTGGGGGTGGTATGCGCAATGATTTTTCAGAGAAATCCCGAAATAACGGCTAAGTTGTTGTATAGTTTGATTTACAAGTGTGTGCCATTGTCACTATAAATCTTTTCCGGTATGCCAAATCTAGGAATAATTTCTTTAACGAGGACTTTTGCAACAGTAGCTGCATCTGGATTTTTAGTTGGAAAAGCTTCCACCCATTTGGAAAACATATCTATAAAGGCAGTACTTCTTATTTTCGCATTTGTTCAGTTCTATAAAATCCATACAAATACTTTGGAACTGATACGGTGGTGTAGGGAAACTCCCTTGCTTAGATTTCAATGCCCCTTATGCATGATGCTTGTTACAAACATGGCATGCTGCACAAAAATTTTTTGTGTAGTTTGTAAATCCATACATCGTAAACACTCGATTCACTAACTGTACCATCCCCCCTGCTGAGACAAGGCACTGCCCATGGCTCAACAAAGCTGCATATCTAAACAAGTTAGATGGTAAAATCGGTTTCTTTTCTTTGGAGATGTACAGTCCCTTCTCAAGGATTGCTCCTCGTTTTATCCACTTTTGTTTTTCTACATTTGTAGTAAGTGTCTGCATTGTTTTTAACATTTCTAAGTCTAAAATCTCAGATGGTTGTAATTCTTCACTCAAAAGAAAAACTTCTGAAGCTGAAGCTGCTTGTTTTGCAGCTGTATCAGCCCTCGCATTACCTTTTGAAATTCTATCCTGTTGCTTGGTATGAGCTACGCATTTGCAAATAGCTACTTTCTGAGGTAACTGAATAGAGTCTAACAAGTCTAAAATAAATTGCACATGGTTAATTGGTTTACCAGTAGATGTTATCATTCCTCTATTTTTCCACTGCTGCACAAAAACATGTACAGTAGAAAATGCATACTGGCTGTCAGTAAAAATGTTCACTCTTTTACCTTTTGCCAAGGTACATGCCCTTGTCAAAGCAATCAATTCTACTGCTTGTGCAGATAAGTTGTGTGGTAAAGACTTTGCTTCTAAAATCTTGGTATCAGAAACTACTGCATACCCCACTAGATTCTGTCCTGTAGGACCCCTCCTGCACGAGCCGTCCACATAGTATGTCACCTCAGCATCATCCAAGGGAACATCTGTAAGATCTTTTCTAGGTAGTGTCTTTTGCTCAATCTCCTGCAGGCAGTATTGTGGTTTGCCATCTGCAGGGCTTGGGAGCAAGGTTGATGGATTCAAAGTGGTGCATCATTCAATTGTCATATGAGGTTGGCTCAACAGTATAGTCATACAGGAAAGATGTCTAGCAGGAGAAAGATATGCTACTTTTTCTTGCAGTAAAATAATCACGACTGCATGAGGCACTCTCAATGTGAGAGGGTGGAATAATACTACTGAGGTTGAAGCCTGCACTGCCATTGCAGCTGCGACTACTGCTTGTACACAGTTGGGCGAGGATCGCGCCACTGGGTCTAGCTGTGATGAATAATAAGCTATGGGGCATTGTTTGTCCCCATGCTGTTGTGTTAACACTGATGTCATATAACCTTGCTTACAGTTTACAGTTTGGAAAAATCGTTTATGATAGTTTGGTAATCCTAAAACTAAGGAAGAAGCTATCAGTTGTTTCAGTTTGCAGAAAGCTGATTCTGCTTCTGGTGTCCACTGTAATAAATCTTGTGCTGCCATCGGCTTTTTGAATATCAAGTTAGTCAGTGGAGCAGATTCCAAGGCATAGTTTGGAATCCAACTCCGACAAAAGTTAGTAGTACCCAGGAAGGACATCATTTCCTTCTTGTTAGTTGGTTTAGGTGCTTGTAATATTGCTGTTTTTCTATCTTCATCTAATGTCCTGCCTTCTTTGGATATAACATATCCCAGGTATTTGACCTGTTTTTTCCAAAGTTGCAGTTTGTTTTTGTTTACCTTGTGTCCTTGAGTGGCTAAAAATTGTAATAATGTTATGGTATCCTCTCTGCATTCTTGCTGGGTGGGGGCTGCCAGCAGAATGTCGTCTACATAAAGTAAAATCTGACTGCCTTTCGGTGGGATAAATCCCACCAGGTTACTTGCCATTTCTTGTGCGAATATCGGACTTTCACAATATCCCTGTGGTAGTCTCGTATATGTATACCATTTCCCCTGAAATGTAAATGCAAACCAATATTGGCTGTCAGGGTGTATCGGTATTGAGAAAAATGCATTGCTAATATCTACCACAGAAAAATACTTTTGTTGAGGTTTCAAATCATTCAATAAAGTGTGTGGATCTGGCACCGTAGGTGCCCAGGGTATAATTGTACAGCTTGTAAATCTTGGACCATACGCCATTCTCCATTTGCTTTCCTAACAGGAAATAAGGGTGTATTACATGGTGAATCAGGAGATTCTATCAAGACTCCTTCCTTAGGTAAGGCTCCTATTATAGGTTTGATTCCTATTTCTGCATCCTTTCTCAAGGGATACTGTCTCTTTTGAGGTCTAAATGCTGATTTTGGCGTGATAGTAACTGGTCCTGCTGTACAAATAAGTCCTACATCTGATTTCCCTGTTGACCAGAGAGTCTCTGGTATGTCTCGTAAGGCTTTTTCCTCTTCCTCTAGTAAGAGTGCTACTCAGCTATCCTCACTTGCCTGTGAGTGTACAGCTGGGTGTGTCTGCGTTATCCAATTCAATTTCTGCTTTTGTACTC
Organism: Protopterus annectens; assembly: GCF_019279795.1. Taxonomy (NCBI): domain Eukaryota; kingdom Metazoa; phylum Chordata; order Ceratodontiformes; family Protopteridae; genus Protopterus; species Protopterus annectens. The sequence continues at coordinate 770,846,173 of NC_056741.1, read as the reverse complement.
CTTGTTCGGAAAGTTCTAACTCTGTCTGCTTTTCCCACCTTGTGACTTTTTCTCCTAGGTCTGCCCACTTCAAATCTCTATCTTTAGTTAAACTTACATGTGGTAATCGATTATATTTGTAAAGTGCTAGGAATTCCTGCGGCAATGAACAGCTTACTACACTGTTTCCTTCTGTGTCCCAGTACAAATTTCATAATACTAATCTGTTAGCATGGTTTCTAAACAGTTCTTGCTCATATTCTTTATCAGGTCCTGGTCTGTTACAGTAATATAGAGTGCAATGCAACAAATGCTGTTTATCAGTGTCAAGGGAGGGGGATTTACTGATGGCTACATTCATCAGTTCTTCGGTTACTGCCCCTGGACCAGTCGTAACTAAGTCCTGGCCGTACCAATAAAATGTTTCACCCTCCGGTCGCACTACAAAAGTATCCATTTGTCACTGTGCTTCCATACCCTGCATAGTTGGAACTACGGCTATGCCAAATATCTGCATTAGGTCTCTGCCCAAGAGATTCACTGGGCATTTTGCAGAAACAACAATTTTGCTTTTCTGGGTCATCCCTGAAACTGGGTCAGTAATTGCTATGTTGTGGGAGAGTGGCTCCCGATACAGCTGTCCATTAGCTGCTTTCACTAATATGTAGTCAAGTGATTCTGTATTTTCTGGTAGTTTGGAAGGATGTATCAGGGTCCGTGAAGCCCCGGAGTCACACAGGAATTTAACTTCCCTCCCCTCTACCAGAAGTGTAACTTCCGGTTTTGTTTCTGCTAAGTAGAGTTCTAGGCTCAATAATGCTAAGTCCAAAATTTCATTTTCTTCATTATCTGTGATTTCATTTACATCCTCTATTTCTTCTGTCACATCCTCTACCCCTTCTATCACATTTGCATTTGTCTTTTCTTGTTTATTTCTATCCAGTGATTCTTGACTATCATATAGTCATTCCTCACCCTCCTTATCTTCTGCGGTTACCTTCTTATTTTGCCTGCAATCCCTTGCTAAATGTCCCTTTTTCCCGCATTTGAAACATTCACCCCTTTTCTTTCTCTCTTCAAAGTCTTCTGATCGTTTATCAGATTGTTTGTTTCCCTGGGTATTTTTCTTACCCTTTTTCCCAGTTTGTACTACAAAGACTTCTGATCCGTCTTCTACTGCAAATACTTGAGTTTTCTTTTTCTTTTTGCTATTAAAATGCCTTTTGGCATGTCTTGCATAGTCAAGTAATGACTGTAATCTACTTGTTTGATGATCTACCATGTGCTTTGTAATAAAGCTGCTAATAGGTGCAATACTGCCTTTTAAAAATGCATTCTTTAACTGTTGCTCATATGGGGAATCATGTGTTTGATCTTCAGGTACCTGCATTCCACAATGGTTATTAAAACATTCTAATAATCTGGCATAATATCTATCAACAGTTTCACCTTCTTGTTGTATGCATTGATTAATGCAAGTCCAATCAGCCCTAGGCTTCCATTTCTCAGAGATTCGGTCTGTCAGACCTTTCACTCTGTTGTCCAGTTCTGCGTTACTATGTGGGAGTGGTCTAAGCTCTGCATCACGGGGATTCCAGTTGCCACTGATCATGTGCCAATCTGGACCTACGATTTGTCTAACTATTTTCTCTACTTCCTCTCCATTCAAATGGTAACTTAACCTCATGCCCTGTAAGTCTTCTAAGAATTTTCTAAAATTAACTTTTGGATGGGGAATTCCCTCTGTGGCTTTCCGGATGTCTTCCGGTGTCCACGGTCTATACACTAGAAGAGTTGGATCCTGTCCTGCCTGCGGATTTGGTACTTCTATGAGTGGACATATCTCTTCTTCACTCATAGCTTGTGAATTTTTATTTATTTCATATAATTCAATATCCCCTCTTAAGTTGCATGTTCGAGACCTGGTCTCAATAGGATCTCTGACTAACAGTTTTGGTTTTGCAGGAACAGCTGGGTATAGCGGAGGTGGATCAGCTTGTCCACTCACTTCATATTCTGGTAAGGGAAGCAGAGGGGGCAGAGGAGGGGCTGTTGCTATTACCAAGTTATTGTCTTCTTTGTCTAAAAACATTGCTTTTGAATTTTTAATCTTTTGTTCCCTGCTGTTTGCTTCCTCAAGCCACCTGTGTGCCTGAGGGACTCCTAATTGTCGTTGCTTTTTTAGCTGACCTTTCGTGTCTGTTTTAAGTTGTCTAACAAGTTTAATAAGTGAAGGTTTATCTAAATTACCATCAAATTTGTATTTATCAACCCATTTTGTATAATACCTAACATTATCGACACTCTGTAATTGCATATATTTCGCGTCTTCGGTTAAGGGCGGGTCTCCGGAACTTTTCATGCACTGATTTCCCATCTTGCCTTAGCTAAGTTAGAAATTGTTACATAACCCTTTTTATCACGTGGTACCACGATTTTACACCTTTTCACAGTTTATCTAGAATAACTGTCTACCTATTCTGTTTCCCTGATCTATGACAAGACAGCAATCTTTTTGTCCCTGATCTGCACATGCAAATCTCCTTGACAAAACAATACTGTAACAAGTCCCTGATCTAAAACAGAAAAAAGGTAAATTCCTCCTTACCTGACCCTCTGTGTGTTGATCCACCTGAACGTTGACTCGTCCTCAAATCCCAGATCAGAAACAGTGGCTGGCCTTTTTCGAACGACAATTCAGTCGGAGGTCTTTCAAAGCAGAAGAGCCAATGGGGCCACTTCTCCGTACGGGTACATGCCACCGGGCCCAATTCTGACCTGCGCCTAGAGTGAGAGATATTTCCGGTCCGAAGGACCAAAACTGTCAAAGGAAAAATGACGGTAGGTTCAGGTTAAGGCACTTTAATCTTGCAGCAAGGAGAGAAAAACATGCTAAAACAGAATTTGTCTAACTAGAATCAGGAAATGCAGGCATTTTTATACATTTTCTAATAAGACATTGCCTACCAAGCTGACGTAGTGAATCACAAGTTTTAACATCATCATTACATAGCAGTTGTTTTCATGATTTTCTGCTTGTACTATCAATTTTTGTGAGAAACTTCCTAAGAAAAACAACGTGGCCTTGGCTACCACCGGTTAGATATATGCAATGTTACCATTCAAGGTACTATAGCTAATTCGAGCACAAAGCAAGTGTATAGATTGCAGTTCATTTCTCTAACAGTCCTTTGTCTATGTTATCTCTAACTTCTGCAGCTGTGCATGTTCTCATACTTCAAACAGAGCTGATTGTTTAAAATCATTACATTACAGAATATAGCATTGTTCATTCATTTCTTCCTGACCTAGCAGATAATCACCTGCTTCTCAAGTACATTTCCAAAAGGCATAAACATGAATATTGCTGTGCTAGCAATTACTAGGTCAGAGGGCATCTTGCAAGTTTCAGAAAGCACACTGCAGTTTCAAAAAGCATCTTTTAGTCTCATATGAAACTCAACTGTATATAAAACAGTGCATATAAAATAGAATGAAAAACGTTAACTTATTTAGTCTCTAATCAGTATTAAGCACACACATTAATACATATTTTTCTAAGACATCTGTCTCAGTGAGGCCCTTTTGTAGGATGTCCACATCATTAGGAGTTTTGATTATGGCTCCTAGTTTGCAGTCATCTGCAAACTTCATTAGCCAAAGACATTCTGTGTTAGCCTGTACTTCAAAGAAGTAGATACCAAACAGGAGAGGACCCAGGACTGAACCTTGTGGTATTTCACTTGTCACTGGTCTGAAGTCAGATTTGGAGTCTGCTACTTTCACAGTGTGGGTTCTGTCAGTGAGCCAGTTGGCAACCCATCTTGTGACATAGGGATTTATACCTAGTTTAGTGAGTTTATCTATAATTCCAGAGTGGGGGATGGTGTGGAAAGCCTTGACAAACTCTAGATAGGCTCTGTGAACCATCTTACCCTCATCTACGGCTTTGGTGACCGCTTCAAAGAATTCTATTAGGTTTAGGAGACATGACCTGCCTTTTACAAACCCAAACTGGGTGGGGTCCAGAGTTTGGAGATTACCAGTGTCATTGTTTATAAGTTCCATGATGATATGTTCCATAGCCTTGCAGACGAGGCTCGTAAGCCTAATGGGGCGGTAGTTCCTGGGGTCCATGGTAGCTCCCCCTTTGTGGAGTGAGATAACCGTCGCTGAATGTCATTCAGTGGGCACAAAGCCTGTGGTGAGGCTATGATTGAACATGGTACTTAGGTGGGGTACCAGTTCGTTCTGTAGTTTGTGTAGAACACAGCCTGGGATGATGTCAGGTCTAAAAAACCAACCAGCCTGTTCAGAGAGCAATGAAGGTAGTCCTTGAATACAAGTAGTGTGAAATCAGCCGGACAACATCCAAAATACGAAAGTAGATTTATTCCAACACGTATCACGACGGCACAAAGACATTGGTTTAAAACAGACTAAGCGCTTTCATCTCCCTACGGAGACTTCTTCAGAGACAATTAGTTTAACAAGAAATTCTCTTATATACACATGTCCAATGATGTCAGGTCTCATGGATGCTGTGTTCTTGGCTTTGGAGAGTGTGGTTTTTACCTGTGCAGCCGTGATTACAGGAACTTTGCATTCTACTGGTATAGAGATGGGCCCTTTTCGGGGGTGAGAGGGGGGGTAATGTTAGCACTGAACCTATCTGCCAGGATGTTGGCAATATCAGTTGGTTCTGTATATTTAGTGCCATTGTGCTGTAACTCAGGGCAGATCTGAGTGTTGCTATTGAGATTCTTGACATAGCTATAGAATGCTTTGTGGTTGTATTTAGAATCAGTGGCAATTTTGTTTTCGTAACTAGCTTTGGAGGCTTTTATGAGGAATCCCCGCTTCTTACTGAGGCTGACCAAGGAGTTCCTCCAATCATGGGACTTTACTCTTTTTTGCAACAGTTTCTTTCTTCTGTTGTATTGTTTGTTTATGGCAGGGGACCACCAGTTTGGCTTCCTTTTTTTGGAGGATAGCATCTTGGTTTTGTTAGGGATTGCACAATCCATGCACTCGTGTAAGTGCTTATAAATAGCATTTGTGTTGGATTCAGCAGTCGTACTTCTATTGTCTGTCTGCATGGGTGTTGTGAAGTTTGCCACTTCTGTCTTAAGAAGCATGAAGTTGGCTTTGGAGAAATTTTTTACGTTGGTTTCTCTAATGGGGGGTGGGATGTGGATGTCTAGGGTGATTAGTTTGTGGTTGGATCGGACCAACGAGGAATTGACCTCTGGTGTGAAACACCGGTTGCCCATGTTGGTAATGACCAGGTCTAGGATATTGCTGCCCCTGGTGGGGGTGTGGTTAAGTTGAGCCAAGGCATTGGAATTTATGAATTCCAGAAAATGTTGTGCAAAAGAGTTGGTACACGAGTAGTTTTCCCAGTTATTTGTGGGGTAGTTGAAATCACCCATTATTAGGGTGTTAGGTTGTACCCTAATATTTTCCAGTGTATCAAGAAATGAGTGGGGAATCTTGGGGCATGGTGGGGGATCTGTAGCAAGCTACAATTTGGATTGTGGTTTTGCCCAGAGTTAGTTGCACTTGGATAATCTCGGATGCACTATGCTGAGCAACTAGCCGGGAGGTGTGGATATCCTTAATAAATATGGACACGCCTCTGCCTTTAGTATTTTGGTCCAGGTTAGGTGGCCAAAAGGTGTGGTTGTCTAGGAAAGGTTTTGATTTGTTGGTAATATGTTGATACCAGAGTTTATCTCTGTTTTAGTAACTGTTTGGTTTCTTTAGAGAGCCATGGGAAGTTGTTAGTTTTTGTTCTTATGTATATGATGTGGGTAAGTGTGTTTAGAACATCAAGAAATATGTTATTGAAATAAATGAATGTTGCATCTAGTGGGAGGTGTTTTAATGGGGACCAGTTACAGCTTAATAATATTTGTTTAAACGTGTCTATGGAGAAATGTTTTGTATTAAATATTTGTTTGTACAGTTTTGGTTTTGTGGGTGAGCTATGGTGTCTTAGAAAGAAGGTTAGTAGGTGGTCACTTAGGCTGTCAGGTAGACAGCCTGAAAGGTGGATTAGAGAGGGTTTATTAGTTAGGGGCCAGCTGAGAATGTATTGTTTTTGCTGATTTTGTCAATTTTAGTGGATGAATGAGTCAATTGGGTGAAACTATGTAGGTTGATATGATTTGAGGGGTTATCTGATGAGTAGGTTTGCTAATCGGTACGGAAATCACCAACTAGTATAGTTTCTTGGCTAAATGTGGCTAAGTCCCATGAAAGAAGGTGTTCTAGTATGAAGGTGTTGTTGTTTGTGGAATGTATACAGCTAGCAAGATGATATGTTTGCTGTTATTTATTTTGAGACATGATGCTAAAAATTGTGTTATCTTTATCTGGGATGTTTACTTGCATTTTTTTCGAAATTAAGACTATCTTTATATAAAATTGCTACTCCTCCACCTTGTTTTGTTGTCCTGTCTTGTCTGAGAATAGCCACAGGGATTAATTTCATTATTGTTTATGTGGGGTTTAAGCCAGGTTTGTTAGTACGGCAATGTCAGGAGTGTCTAGTGATAGGGTGGCATGGAGTTCATGTATTTTGTTTAAGAGACTTCTGAGGTTTATATTTATAAGCAGGCTGTCAGAGCTCTTTTTGGGTATGTTGGATAGTAGAGGTAAGATCTGAGTTATTGTTGGTTTGGGGAATTGTTTGTGATGGCTGTGTTTTGTTGTGTGAGACTAGGGCCAGGGTTGGGATGTATGTCTCCACATAAATGAAGATTAGTTTTTTTACTTGTACTTTGGGTAGGGGGGGGTCTTTGTGACATATCACTTGTGACATAGGCAAATTTACATTCATATAATGTAAATTTGGTTGGGAGGGTGGCCTAATGGTTAAGGTGTTTGCCTTACAAACACAAGGTGCAGGGTTCGAGTCTCACAAGGGATAATTGGCTAGGTTTAAAATGGCTCGCAAGGGCAGTTAGCTTAGTAGTAATCTATGAACCTATAAAAGTAATCACACTATAATTAACATAAACATTTATACTTCACATATATTGCTATATGTCATATAAACTAAGCAACATTACATAAATTATTCAATTTCTGCTTTTTTTTTTTTTTTAACAAGAAACATCTCTGTTAAACCATCACTTACTATACAGGCAATCATACATTTATATAAATGAAAACAAATGACACCGATACAATCCTGGTTGCAAACATTATACATCACTTATAATCTACCCAATCTTTTTCACTCAAACATTACATAGCTCATTTAAGTCCTGGCACCTTTTAAACGTCATTCCTCCCTTGTATGTATTGTTCCCACAATTCCAATTTTTTCCTATAAAGTTTGCTCCTACCCTTTTCAAAAGATCTCAATTCCAGTTGTTTTATCTCTGTTACTATATTAATTACTTCTAGTATAGTTGGTTTTGATTTACATTTTCTATTAATTTCTTTTTTGGCAGCCACCATTATTAGACACAGCATCATAGCTCAGTAAAATCGTGTCTCTCCTCAGACCAGTCTGCCCACCCAGCATCTCCAGTAGTGCATCCTGCAGGTAATCCTTAAAAGTCCAAAACAAAAAAAGGAAACAGAAAACAGCTGTACCCAAAAACTCCAGAAAAACTTTAATGAAGTAAGCGCTTTCGTACAGAGCAAAGTCAGTACTACTTCAGACTTAACACAAGCATGATACATAATGCCTTTAAATACAAACCAAATTAGTCACATGGTATTAATTAATTGAAAGATACATTAAAATGTGGTTAAAGTAGGATGCACAATGGGGTTAAATGTGCTATTTACCTTAAATTCATTTTGTTTAATTAAACCAATAGCATCACCACTAGAACCAAAAAAAACCTTCAAATTCATTTTTCTTATAAATAATTTAAGATCAGCCAATGTTTCTGCTATATCACAGTTCTTAGAAGGGACAAAAGACAGCCCCATAGCCAGTATATCGGCCAAATCAATAGTCACAGGAAACAAAGTGTAATTCAACACTTTAAAATCCAACTGTGTTCTGTTTCCTTTTTTTGTTTTGAACAGTAGTTTGTGTTTTTCGTTTTGAACTTGTTTTCCCAGTTTGTGTTTTCATGGCAACTGATATCGGCTTCAACGGTAATTACAACCAAAGGTTTAATAATTGTTCATATTTTCAGGAGGCTTTGGCCCGTGGCCAGCAGAATACCAAGCAAAGGGGGAACAGGAGGAAGAATCATTTGAATCACCCAACGGACCAGGAAATGAAAGAAGCATGTCCTTCTACCTCTGGTGAGTTTCATGATATAGGAACTTCGGACATTGAGGGAGACAATAGGCTAGCTATAATTCTTAACACCACAAAGGATTTTAAAGTGTTCAGTTACACTTCGTTTCCTGTGACTACTGATTTAGCTGATATACTGGCTAAGGGGCTGTCTTTTGTCCATTCTAAGAACTATGATATAGCAGGAACATTGGCTTATCTTAAATTATTTATAAGAAAACTGAATTTGAAAGTTTTTTTTTTTGGTTCTAGTGGTGATGCTATTGGTTTAACTAAACAAAATGAATTTAAGGTAAATAGTTCATTTAACCCCATTGTGCATCCTACTTTAACTACATCTGAACGTATCTGTGAATGTGATTTTAGGAGTTTAAATTTGTTCAAATGAAGATCTAATTTTTGTAGTTGCAGTAACCTTGACAATAATGAATGGAAATTGTTGAACACTTTGATTAATAGTGGCCTTAGGATTTCTAAGCCTGATAAAGGTAGTGGCATTATTTTAATGAATAATGACTATTACACATCTAGAATGGAGCAAATGCTAGATACTACTAGTTATACTAGTGCTTCTTTGAATGAACTTAATCTTGCCTATAAAAAGATAAGATCTTTTCTGAATGATTTATTTATTGAAGCTTGTATTTCCCTGGAAATATTTAATTTCCTTTCTGTTCCAGCACCACAAGTCCCTGTTATCTTCACCATACCAAAGATCCACAAGGACTTAAGTAGCCCTCCACTCTGTCCAATAGTAAATGGACGTATTTCTATCACATATCCTATGGCTAAGTTTGTAGACCACATCCTTAAGCAATATTTGAATGATGAAATCCAGATTTGCAAGGATTTGTGGTCTTTTTTGGAGAACGTGAGTGGTTTGGATTACAGGGACAGTTATAATTTTGCCACGATTGATGTTAGGGATTTATATACTGTGATCCGACATGACCTTGGAATTGACTGGATTAGCCAAGTTTTACTACGGAAGGATATTAGTGCTGAGGAACTGTATTTATTACAGGAATTCTTGGACCTTATACTCACTAATAATTTTTTTCTATTTGATGAGACCATATGCAATCTAAAGGGTGGCCATGGGGTGCTAACCTTGTCATGTGTTATTGGGAAAGTGAATATATTTTGAACAATTATCCCTTTTCTGAACATATTTATTATTACATGTGATATTTGGATGATATTTTTATTATAGTCAAAGGGGAAGTTGATTTATTCCACAGAATGGTTGCTTACATGAATAACACTACTGAATTTTTAGAGTTTACAAGTGATATTCAGACAGATAGTATTTCCTATTTGGATATCTGCTTGAAGAAAGACAGGGTTAAGCAACAATATGTGGCTACCATTTATAGAAAAGAGACTTACTCCAATTCTTTTCTTAATTATTTCAGCTCCCATCCAGAATGTCAGAAAAAATCTGTTGTAAAAGGACAGTTAGTTAGGGCCGCCATAATGGTCTCTAACTTTTCTGATTTTATTGAGGTGTGTGATTTTCTTAAAGATCTATTTTTGAAACAAGGGTATCCATTGTTTTTGGTTGACAATCTTGTCAAGGAAGTTACAATGAAAAGGACTTCAGGTCATTTTAAAGCTATTTTGAACGACTCTCAGAGAGAGAGAGCATGAGTCCAGGTGGATCCAGATTTGATCTGGACACCACCCATGATAGTCCTTTTACTGATTATTCCTTAACTTTTATTACCCCCTTTAGTAATGATGCCTTTTTGTTAAAAAAAAAAATTGAGTAAGAATTGGAATTTAATTACATCAGATGAAAATATTAGGTATAGGTTATCAAGTAAACTAATAGTTATTTTCCGTAGAGGACATAACTTGAAGTCCTGTTTTAAATACACAAAAACTTATAGCCCTAGGATTAGAGGCACATTCAAATGTGAATCTTGCCCTTACTGCAAGTTTATTGATACAGGCTTTTATTTTTATATAAATAATATAAGATTTGCCTGCAATGGGAGATATAACTGCAACTCCAAGAGTATTATTTATTTGGCTAAGTGTAATCAGTGTCCAGATTTCTACATAGGCAAAACTGATAGAAGATTAAGAGATTGGTAACACGAGCACCAATATGCAGTTAAAAATAAAGTTGAGAATGCACTAGCAAAGCATGTGGCTATTAACCCTGAACATTGTTTTACGTTCCATGTTATTGACCAGATTGGGGCTAGAACTAGGGGAGGCCCCTTTCTTTATGGTTAGAAAGATGTGAATTATTATGGCAACTTAAGGTAGATGCTTTTAGATAACAGGTATCAATGATGTATTCTCCATAACTTGCATTTTGAAGTTAAGGAGTTTAATGAGGTAGTTTTTTTGGGATATAAGCAATATATATTCTTTAGATAGATGTTTTTTCTTATTTAGCTTTTTTATGTGTATGTTTTTAGATGACTTGTAGTTACATACATATATATATATATATATATATATATATATATATATATATTTTTTTTTTTATTAAATGATTATACTATTCCATTTTTACTAAGGGAATTCTCTGGTATCTTGTAGATGGTTCTTTACTAATTGATCTTTTAATTAATTAACACCATGTGACTAGTTTGGTTGTGTTTAAAGGCATTATGTATCATGCTTGTGTTAAGTCTGAAGAAGTACTGACATTGCTCTGTAGGTAAGCGCTTACTTCATTAAAGGTTTTTGGGAGTTTTTGTGTACCACTGTGTTCTGTTTCTTTTTTTGTTTTGAACAGTAATTTGTGTTTTTTGTTTTGAATCCTTAAAGTCTGCTAATTCAGTGCACTCCTAGAAAATATGTTCCAAGTTACCTCTTTCTTCCCCATAATTTCATGTCTGCCTAAGAAAAAATTCTCTGCAGTCTTCTTGGGGTATAGATATATCTATGCAAACATTTCCAGGTAAAAATCCTAAATCTTCCAGATTTTGTTGCATATTTGGGAGACATACATATATATCCACCCATTGTTTCTTTGTGAATTGCTTATCCAGTTTCTCTTCCCAATCCCTTCTAACCTTCTATGATTCTTATAGTTATCATGCAATATTTTATATCCTCTACTAATTGTTCCTTTTTTAATGGCAGATTATGTTCTAGATTCTACCAAAAACTCTACCACTGCTGGTCTTTCATTTAGGACTCCTCTATTTCTTTCTCTTTACCCTGATATCAATCCCTGATAGGGAAGACAATCTCTAACCTCCAATCCGAATACATTCTTGGTGTCTTTCCATTCTATCATTTTTCCCTCTCTGGTTATTTGCTCCCAATACCTTGGTTCCTTTGCCAGTTTTCTCCAATAACTCCAGTCCCCTCTTGCATATTGTCTATGTCCCTAATTGCAGTCATCCCTATCTGCAGAATCTCCTTTCTCCAATCCAGAGTTGGCTTAATTCTTAGAATACTTTTTACTAGTTTATAGATATAATATTCTGTATGATTATTATTGTTATTCTCCTTAAAGGCCGGCATCCAAAATCCCAGTGTATTAAACACACAAAGGAGGAAAAAAGTAAAAAGTGCCCAGACAAAACCAATTATCCAAGAAAAAGGCACTCAGAATGACTCTTTCCACCATTTCATTCAGTCTTTATTAAATCCAAAGGAAATCACACAAATTAAAATCATAGGCATAAATGTTTTATTTCACTGTGATGTTCATCGTGTTACACTGCTGCAGTCATTACACTTGGGTTCCCCAGTCAGCCTGAGTTCCAAAGTCTTGGTCCGGCGTCGGTTGCTGTCGCCTCCTCCCTGACGTCAGTGCGACAGGGGTATATAAGATGCAGCCAATGCCATTTTCTTCAGTCTTTCTTGCCGCATGGTGCCTGAAGCAAAAGCAGTTCACAAGTGCCTATCAGCCATCTCCTGAGATTTTCATTCCGAATCCAGAACCGAAGTCTTCTACAAAGCTAAGTACCCCGTTGGGGAAACTTTTTCTTGCCTCAGACCTATGTCAGTAAAAGTTAATAACTGTATCTCTTGTGGGAAGCAAATACCTCATAAGGATTTCCATTCTTATTGTATCCCATGCCTAGGCCCAGACCACGACGTCACTGGTTGTCGGTTTTGTGCTAGGTTTAACAAGCGCACTATTAAACGTCGGTTTGATTTTGCTCAACATTATTTTGGTAGAAAATTAAATTATACCATGCTGTTGGAACTACCGATGACCGGATTACATAAAAAGCACAAAGACAAGGATAGGCATCCGAGGCCCAAAACTGATGACGAAGCCTCTTCTAGGCCAGTCGCCGGTTCTCCGGTTTTCAAGGAGGCACCTTTGCAGCCCCTTACGACTGCTTCTGTAGAACCACAGGCTGCCTCTGACTCCCACGTGGAGATGGCTGGGCCTTCGGATGCACAACTTATTCAGCCTACTGAAACTAACCCTTCAGAGGGATCCGGAGTAGCTGAGCTACCCGCAGCTTCAGAGGGTGTTTTCAGACCTACTCAGTTAATCATTAAACCCTCTGCTAAGCCTCCTTTAAAAACAAAGAAACAAATACAGCATTCTCCAGGACAGGTCTCCATGCCTAAGAAACAAATGCTCAAAATGGCCGAAGACCTAATCACTCTGATCAGGGGGTCCCATCCCCCTTCTGATAAAAGGCCTAGACAGGATGCAGACTATGACTCATCCGACCAGGTCTCCATCTCTTCAGATTCATCCTCAGACCTAGGATATTCTTTACCCTCTTATGAGGATTCTGATGCTGAGGAGTCAATTCCATCAGCCTCTCCGCCTGAGGACTACTCCTTTGGGGAAACCTTACATACCATGAGGGAGCATTTCCATTGGGAAGGCCAGGATTACTCAGAATCCAAGAAAAGGCTCAGACACTTCCTTTTATTACCTCAACACAGACTCCTTGCTATTCTGCCAGTGTTAGATATTGTGGATGATGTGTATGCTGAATCCAGCTTAAATCCTGATTCCTTCCCTCCAGCCCCAGTTAAACCTGACAGATACTACAGAGTCCCTGACTCACACAAATTTATGTATAAAAGCCCTGTTGCTGACCCTGAAACTATTTCTCAGGGACCCAAAGTGGTTAAGGCCTCATCAGCCAAGAATCCAGTTCCCTCTGACAGACATTCCAGAGCATTAGACAGAAGGGGAAAGAAAGTATATACGTCTGCAACTTTAGCAATGAGAGCCTTAAATTGCCAGTTTCACATGCTAAAATATCAGCAATTTTTGGTGTCTCAGTTGAAACAAAAAATGCTTCCAGATTCAGATCCTCCTAATTTTAAAGAAATGCAGGATTTATTGCATGCAGCTGAAAAAGTGGGAAAACATACTTTGCAACGTGGTTTTGATTCTTTAGTGGCCTCCTGTAGAGCAGCAGTTACAGGCTCTGTCATTAGAAGACATGCTTGGTTAAAAGAACATACGTTACCAGATCATGTTAAAGCAAAATTATTGGATGCACCTTTGCAGCAGGATGTATTATTTGGAGTTAAGGCAGAAGAGGTATTAAAGAAAATGGAGGATAAGGCAAAATCTATGCAAACAGTGAATGATTTCTTACAGGTTCAGCCTCCTCGATTTAGCAGAAATTGGCCAACTAAGAATTGGTCCTTTCCAGTTACAGACAGACTTCAAAGGGGCAGATACAGATGTCCAAGAGGTAGAGGTCAATCACAAGGTCCTTACAGGCCTCAACAATGGGTTGCATCAGGCCAGAAAGAAGGGGAAGACAGGCCCCAACCATATAAAAAGCAGCCCCAATGACTTCCCACTACAGCTGCCATACAGCTCTCTCTTGCCAGCCCCCTTGGGAGGAAAACTGGCACTTTTCTATCACAATTGGCATATGATCACCAAAGACAAATGGGTTCTCAACATTGTATCTCAAGGTTACAAGTTCCACTTTCACACTCTGCCAAGGTTAAAAGGAATGCCAAATCTGCCACCAAATCAATGGGCAGAGGCTCAAAAACAAATTACAGCACTTG